>NC_047656.1:565147-641909 GCF_902201215.1 Prunus dulcis | reverse complement strand
CAAACACCTTATCCACCATGCTACAAACAATTTTGTGATTTTATAGTATACCTTTTGATATTTATAATATTTCTTTTTCTTTTGTGTTTTCCTTTCTTTTCGGTCTCTCTTCTCCTCTTCTTTTTTTTTCCTTCTTTCTTCTTTCTCCCTTTTTTTTCTTCTCTCTTTTCCTTTCCTCTTCTCTCCTTTTTTTTTCTTCTTTCTTTTCTTTCTCTTTAGTTTTCTCTCATCTCTCTTTTCTCTTTCTTTCTTTCCTTCAATCTTCTCTCCTCTCTCTCTCTCTCTCTCTCTCTCTCTCTCTCTCTCTCTCTCTATTTTTCTTTCTTTCTTTTCCTTCTCTCTTCTCTCATCTCTCTATCTTCTTTTTTTCTTTCTTTTCCTTATATTTTCTCTACTCTCTCTGTTTTTTTTAATTTAAATTTTTTCAGTTGTGAGTTTTGTAACATGCATGTTATTATTTATGAACCCGTTACACGACTCGAAACCCGCACGATAAAAGACGACCCGAACCCAACACGACATGTTTATTAAATGGGTTGGGTTCGGGTTGAGCATTCTTGGCACGTTTATTATTCCGACACGACACGACCCATTGCCAGCCCTTACACTCCTATACATTCAAAATTAAAGAGTTTATATTAATTTTTCCTCAAAAAATGACAAGCTCTAAATTGGCAATAAACATACAATACAATGGCAATAAAAGGCAATAAATGGTTATACACTGACAATGAACAGACTTGAAAAACAGATATATGAGGGCAATACAGTAGCAATACACAAACAATAAAGGGCTATACATATGCAATACATATGTCATGTCATTTGCCAATTAAATCAATAATTTGGTTACATTTGTATATATTTTTTCTTCTTTGTAAGAGGAAACGATGAAACTATGGAAACTAGAGATTGACAAATTTCCCTTTAACTTGACTTTCACAAATTGATGAACTAACAATATTATCTCATTAAATCTTAAGATATACAGAAGAAAGTGGCAAAAAACAAAAAATTTGCATGTCCTCTTGGTTTAACACATTTTATATCTATCAGCAAAATTCCAGGACATCTCCTCTTACACCCTAATTTAAGCTGAAAGCAATTTCCTCCCCAAAAGAACACTGCAACTTGAAACGACATTCTTCCATCTGTATAAAAGGATAAAAAATGCATATTAGAATCAAATAATGCAATCACAAGGGAAACAAAAACATAACATTCAATCACAACTGAAACCAATTTTAAAACAGAAATCAATACCGTCGTTGGAACCGAGTCAGCTTCATTCGCAATCAACTCCATCTGCAGAACCTGGTTGAACTTCACACCTATCTCCCTACAGCATTAAATTGCTAAGCATAATCCAAGGCAAATAAAAACAACCAACAACTATGTTTGGCATAACCGAAAGGAAAAACAAATTCTAACATCTTAGGCATTGATCACTGACATTCAGGAAGTAGCCAGCCATCAACAAGGAAGATGAGTATCCAGTTCAAGATAATAAAAATTTAGAACTCTAAACAAATATTATGCACAAGAAAGACTAGATAGACCCATTTGCTGTATTCTGAGATGAGAAAGAAAAGCTACACAGCTCATTCTCATCAGATTGCATCCTAGTAAGTAATAAGCAACCAACAACCTGGATAAGTCAAAGCATACAAAGAAGGCTCATTTGAATTTAATTATTATCTGATTTCATGTAGAAGACAGTTTCTACACACCCCACATACTGAATTTTTGAAATTATGTGAAAATACAAAGAAGCCAAATTGATGAAGGCTCTCAACGACAACAATCTTCCATAAGGCAAAAATTTAGGTCCAACTGTCATTTAAAAAAAAATGTCAAATATCTCAAAAGAAATAAATATTACAAAAAATGGACAAGGTATTGGAGCAAAGAACCATCCAATATGAAAATATGGCAGGGAAAGATTATCCCAAAAATTTGAAGAGATAGAAGTCCATGGAGATGCCCGAAAGCGAACCATCCACCACAGATAATCTATCTCCTCACCTTTTACATTCTCAAATATCCTTCTACTCTTCCTAGAACCCTACCCTTCTTTCTTCCACCAAAAAAATATGGCTCTTGCAACTATAGCCACACACTCAGCCTAAATGACCCAACACATAGCCTATCTGACAGCCTTAACCACAGTATGGGGTTTTAGCAAGCCAAAAAAAAAAACAATTCTCACAAATTCCAGATTTTCAATTATATTAAAATACAAAAATAAACACAAGACTAATGTTCAAGGCTGATAGAATCTTCCGATTGAATTAAACTATCTGATATTCTAGTGCTACAACATTCACAGGCTGATCTGATGCCACAAAAATAAGAAAAGGCTCTGACTTTGCAGTCAGCTACAAGATATATGTTTATTTATGGGTTTATGCTGCAGAGACTGAGTTGGAGGCTTCTAAAAAGGCTACAGATTTTCAAGTATGCTTGCATACCAAAAGAAAACCAACACAATCAAACTAAAGGCAGCCAACTCAAAATTTCCAAAAACCAAACAAACACATATATAACAAAATATAGCACTTTTAAAATTTGGAACCCACAACAAACAATACTCACAAACATATATAACAAAATCAACCACAATAACACCTATTTGCATCCATATCAGGTTTTGATAAGGCAAATGCAACAATTTTGAATTCAAAATTCATACACTTCATATAAAGAATTTCAGTACAAAACATATCCGAAAGCATATTAAGAATCACTATATCAATATTTAACAGAAACCCACATGATACAAACTGAAAAATACAAAAGACTAGCATACCTCAACCATTAGAGAAAACCACATTTTCACATCTCAAGACACTAGCATGCCTCAACCATTAGCAGCACTAAACAAAACCCACCAAAAACTCCAATACCTCGTTAGTCAGAAAGAGAAAATTCACTCCCTTTCGCAAAGCCCAAAACACTATAAACGAAAATCATATTTTGTCAAACACTCAAAATTCTATATCAGCACCACTCAAATTCCCATATAGAAACACCACAATTAAGCAATTAAATCATAGCACTCCATAAGCATGTATACATATATATATATATATATATATATATAGAGAGAGAGAGAGAGAGAGAGAGAGAGAGAGAGAGAGAGAGAGAGAGAATAGCTACAAATGGAGCCCATGAATGCCCTGCCAGTGGAGTCTCTGGCAACCTTGAGAAGGCAGACAGCAGGGCCATTGGAGCAGGCGGGGACTAACGGGTTTGAAGAATTAGGATTAGGGTTAAGGTTTAGATTGGTCGAGCTCAGTGTCAGTGTCCGGGTCAGACTTTGGAGAATCCACTGACGTCGTCGCCATGGCTGTTACTCTCTCTGTTTTCTATGAAGTCATGGCTGAGCAAGATTTGGGAGAGTGCGAGAGAGGAGAAGAGTTGGGAGAAATTGAGTTTCAGAAAATTAATTTTTGGGGGATAAAGAGTCAATACAGATATATTTATATGGAGGGCAATTAGGTACTTTATGTTACGAAGTGAGTATTTCTGATTGAAATTTATAGTGTGAGTATATTTGATTATGGTTTATCTTTTGTGATTATCTGTGTCAATTTCCCAAAATTTTTCACTCCCTCGCAAATATTTCAGATTCCCTCTGCTATTTTTTGGGGTCAAAACTTAAAACTTTTTCATCCCTCTCTCTTTTCTCGTGCGGTACCCACACTGCTCCCTCACAAATTTCACGCTCCCTAAAAAAATTTCAGACATTCCCCCAACAATTTCAGTTTCCCTGACGACCCTACACGCCCTCAATTGCAATCGAACTCCGAACTCTATCGTCTCTCTCTCCTGTCTCCTCCATTTGGTATGTTCTCAGTCGCTTTTCTTCCCCATCTCCTCTTGTTTTCTATCTTCACTGCTCTCTCCATCTCCAATCCCTCCTCTCACAACTCTGGGTATCATGGGGCTCTCTCTCTCTTTCTGACAACTCTCTCTCAGATTCTACCATAGTAACGTTAGGGTTTCAGTTTTCAAAAAATTTCATTTGTATTAATCCAAAACTCTTCATCTCCTTCTCCTTAGTTCAACACATTTTCTCCTCCCAGATCTCGCCCAATGGCAGTCAGGTTTTGTTTCTCAATTCTTCTCCCCTCCCTTATTTTCGATTCTTTTTCTTTTTTTAATTATTAATTATATTTTAAAAATTACTGATTATTAATGTGATTAATCATTTATGATAGTTGTGGTATCTATCTGGGTTCTGAAAACTGATGGTTCTTTGGTTTTGTTTTCACAGGAAGTTGGGGAAAAAACTAAAGTTGAAAGAAAGTTGGAACTTTGTTCCTTACACCTGTGCTGTATTTGTCAGATTTGGTGGTGATTTCTGTGTCTTGGAACTTTCTATTTGTTGCTGATTTTTGTGTTGGGGGTTTTAGTTTTTGCTATTTTGGCTTTTTTTTTTTTTTTCTCCTTTAAAGGGCTTAAACTCTGATGATCTGCCAAAAGAACAAAAATTTATCTTTGTTGCTGATTTTTTTTTTTTTTTTTTGGGCTTTCAGTTTTGGCTTTTATTTTTTATTTTATATATTTTTTTATCCTTTTCTGCAAAGGGCTTAAACTCTGATTATTTGCCAAATGAACATAAAAAAGGGGATTGGTTATGCAGCATAGTCCAAGGGGATTGGTTATGCAGCATATTCCAAGGGATTTGGTTTCTCAATTTAGTTTATAATTATCAAATTGTACGTCATGCGTTCTTTATACATCACTGTTACTAATCATAGTACATACTCTGTAGATCGAATGCTTTCCAAAAAAAGAAAAAGAAGTTTTACATGTAGAGGAGAACGTCAGATATCATGGCTCTAATTTATGGCTTCCAGGTTATTGTTCTTTCTTCAGATTGGTTGTATTTCATGAGTCCCACTGTTTTGGCTTTGATTGTAAATTTGTGATTTATTTGTGAAATATTGACTTATTAAGTTTGAAATATTAGTTGTGGTAGTATGCAAGGGAGGCCAAAGAGGAAATCGTTTTGATGAACTCAACTAATTGAGGCGGTTAGTTTTACGAATGTGTTATCCCTTGTTTTTTTTCGTTCTTATTATTATGTTCTTCGTTGATTCATTTGAAGTCCTGTTTTGTGTTTATTGTGGTGTTCTTCTCTACCACTCTTATATTGTTGGTTTATGTTGTTGTCCTAAATTCACTTCTCAAAACCCACCTTGATTCATATTGGAGTTTGAAGTTTCAATCTTGGGCTGTGATTTTTGCAGATTTTTGGTTTTTCAATTTCTATTTGGAGAGCATATGCAGATAAGGTGAGCATATTTCATATTACTTTTGGACTATTTGCTCATTCATCAGTTTCTAATTGAGTTTAGGTTTCAATCTTCAGTTTGATTTATATTTAGATGCACTTACAGACAAGGATTCTAGATTAGTTTTTCAGTAGTTGATGTTTAATTTTTGGTTTGGCTATTAGGCTCTCTAGTCATAAATTTCAAGTTGATGTGATTCAATAGCTCTGTACTTAAAGAGAATCTTGAAGGACATGTTAGAAGATGCCCATTACTCAAACAAGTGCAGTCTTTGACTTTCCAACCCTTTTACCAAAAGAGTATCAATGCTGGCAAAGAAGAGGACCAGTAAGAATTAGAAACATTCAGACCCAAAGGAGCTGATGATTTGGAATCATCTAATGACCCCGAATCAGGATCTTTGGATAACATTCTTTCAGAAATGAAGAGGAATGTTGTTTATAGTAACAAATTGGTTTCTATAAATTAATTGAGAAAATTGAGCATGTTCATGAATCTGTATGCAAGGATATTCAGGACTCATATAAGGTATTGGAAGCTTGTGGGATATGGATTAAACGAGAGGTTGACAGGTATATATGCGCTGGAATGTTCGTTTCATTCTTGATGTGGTGCTACACGTAGAGCTCGCTCTCACGAGTTCGTAGACACGTAGTGGGCCCATAATAATGTAATTTTAAAAATGTAATTTTAATAAGATTTTTTTTATTGTATTTAATTCCTAATATTCATGATAAATTCAAAAAAAAAATTTGGAAAATAAACTGACAACTACTATGCACTCATTGAGAGATTGTCTTGCCCCCAAAGCTTTGAAAAATGTAATTTTAGTTATAAAAACTACAAATAATAACAAAAGTCAAAATTGTTTATAGACAAAGCACAATAGTACTTATACTTTCGCAACATAACCTTAAGGTTTATGTGATCTATTGGCGGCCATAAATACAAATATAAGAAATCTTGATTTTAGCCTGCTAATATAGAAGGCATTGTCGTAAGGAGTCTGTAGTAATTTTCGGTCTATCTTTCTCATACTTGTGTATTTTTTTAATTGTTGTAAAATTAAGGGTTTAGGGTATATTGAAACGATGCCGGTTTTCTCTTGATTGTTTTTGGTCAATTAGACCCTTGGTAACGCTTGTTCGAATCCCAGAAAAACCAAAGCCCACCTAATTATTTAATATTTAAGACGTCGGTTTATTACGGACCTTTGTGAAAAGTATTTACTACGTCGTTTTATTTAACATACTTATGTAGTAAAGATTTACATTGCCATAATTAAAAAAACTGTCTTCTTATATCTATATTAAATGAGATTTTACTTGTACTTTTTGACGTTTTGAAAAAAAGCAGTCCTTCGCTTTCTAAAATTTTAAGAATTCCCTGTAACCCTAAAACATTTCGCTCTCTCTCTTCAACTCAAATTCTAATCTTAAAGTTTTCGCTCTCCATCCTCTATTGTATTAGATTGCGCTCTCCCTCTCAAAGCATTGGTTATATTCTCTGAGCTCTGTCTACCTTATCTTTATTTAATGATATTGCATTATGTCTTCTTAAATCAATAAATGATTTCTTTGGTTTTGGTAGCTATGAGTTCTTAATATATGTTTTGGGAGTTATGGGTTCTTAATATATGTTTTGTGAGCTATGAATCGGGAATGGAATTTGAAAAACCCATTTAGTGTTTGCATGCTTGTCATAATAAGTCTCTGTTATGGGTTCATATATGTTTGGTTGGACATGGGTTCTTGGAAAATGATTGGAAATTGGATATTTATGTTTTGGGTTTTTGTAACCTATGACGACGGTTAATGGACCAAACCGTTGTCTATATTGTCGTTATACATCGGTAGTTCTGCTACTTCCGTTGTATGAATTATTATTATTTTTTGGATTTTGATAGCCTAAAGACGACGGTATTGTCGTCTTTAGACTACCTAAACCAGAACATTGTTCTTCAAAAGCAATACAAATTTTTGGGTTTAGGTAGCCTAAAGACGACGGTATCTGTAATAACCGTTGTCTTTAGGTTACCTAAATTGTCACATCCCGAGCTCGACTACGCCATAGCACTATATTGTCGCGCTTTGGGTTCCCCTCTCTGCCCTCACGGTTTTGTTTATGGGAACTCACGAACAACGTCCTAGTGGGTCACCCATCCTAGGACTGCTCTAGCCCCAACTCGCTTAACTTCGGATATCCCATGATTCCGAAGCCAGTGAGCTCCCAAAAGGCCTCGTGCTAGATGGAGACGGGCATGTACATATAAGGCACATCACCCCATCTCTGTTGGTCGATGTGGGATGTTACATAAACCAAGAACATTGCTCTTCAAAAAGCAATAAAAATTTCTAGGTTTTGGTCGCCTAAAGACGATGGTATCTCAAATAAACATTGTCTTTATGCTACTGATGTGATTAATTGCAAGTAGACAATATCGTTCAAATTAGTATAGTAGTAAATAGTGTATCGTTCCAACAGGGATCAAGTTAATCTATTAAATATTAGAGTGGTTTATTTCTAATTATATGTGAATTAAACAATAAGAGAGTTATGATGATTAAAATCTAATTAAGCAAGTAAAATAAATTGAGATTATGTGAACAATTTAAAAGATGAAAACAAAGATGATAAAGCACTAGGACACCGATTTCACCTAGCTAATCCCACCCAAATCCTTCTAGCTTGTTAATCGTAATTACCTAACATGTTGATAATCATTTTCCCTTACCTCACCAATACTCTCTTATGAGTTATATTAGTTGTATTCCTTACTATCAACCCTCTCTATTTCTAGTTATGGATTTAGATAGCTAAAAACCCATTAAGATTTGCGGAAAACACAGAAGATTACACAAACCGTAACCTAATCTTCCAAGTCGGCTATGTAATTTATGGTACTTGTTACTAGAAGCTTTTTATTAGGAATCTCCTTCTGGTCTCAACCCAATTCTTCCCATCATGCAATTAGTGGCCAATTAATTGAAAGCATTAAGAACGGTAACAAGCACTCAACATGTATAGAAATTAGTTCATGAAGGACTTATTGAGAATCATGATGGTTGATGAAGATATGGAAGCCACCGAATTCTCCAAGTAGAATGCCAAGGTTGCGCAAACTCTCTTCATATTCTCCTTTGGGTGTTTCGGCTATGAGTATGAATATATAGGAATTTGATGGAGGATGATGGAGGATGGATGATGAATGATGATGGATTCTTTGAACAATAGCCTAAACTCCCTATTTATAATACTCCTATAAATCTTACCTATCTAAGGTATAATTACAGTTATTATAAAAGTAGGGTCCCTTCTAATATAGGGTCTTCTTTTTTTCTCATTGTTTGACTTGACAAGACTTGAACCATCTTGAATGAGGAAATTTGACAACATTCCTCGCAACAAAAGGAATGACTTGGCTTCTTGACTTGATTAATCCCCAATATTCATCTTCTTGCCCTTTTTAGCACACTTTCTCCTATTTACACAATTCCTTCACAAATCTCACAAAACCAATTAAAATAAGTTACACATAATCTTAGGTTTGAGAGCACAAATAAGTTAGAAATTAAGCTATATAACTTGAATATGCACCTAATTATACTAGGCATCAAATCGCAATCTTATTATGACAACTTATTTACCATTATAGTTCGATAAATTGATTTGTTTACAAAATTCATGCATGAACAATTCGTTGAATCCAACCTCACCGAAATGTGCAATCATAGAAAATAGTTTTCAAATTCACCTATATATATATTGCAGTCTTTTTAAAAACTAGTGACTCCGAATTCAAGTTTTATAGCACGTACAAACCTATAATCCTTCCTTGCTTTCTACAAATTGAATAGATATGGAGAAAGGTTCATTCAAGTCAGCTTTCCTCATTGTGCTCTTCTTGTTTCATATGACGGTAAAATACTTCTCTCAATTTTTATTTTTGTTACAATGAAAGAGAAATTTATTCTTGACATACTATAATCTAAACGTTAATCCTAACAACCTAGGCTAACCTCAAGGGCTGACTTCTTTGAACAATACAACTGCATATAGGAATTTTTTTTCTCCAACATGGTTGACTTCACTTATTTTTAAAATGTGTATATGTCATTGATGCATCGTTAAAATTATATATTTTAACCTAACAATTGTCGATATTTTCAGCCATAAACTCGAGTTTAAGTGTATATTTTTGTAACGTCAACTTATGCATAAAGCAGTATGTTCACAATAAAGGCAAAAAACAGTTTTATTATGAATTATTGAAATATTAATTGTGGTAGGTGTGCAATTTGGAGTCGAAGCAAGAGATCCAGTTGTTCGTTATCCGTGCCAAACATCTATTCTATGTGGCCAATGCTCATGCATGATGCACCGAGGGTTGGTGTAAGTGTCAGCCAGATAAAATATTGAAGTTCATTCCTCAAGACATCTCTACACACCCGCAAGCACAGAAGGAAATGCCATAATCAATGCTACTTGATGCATTAATATATATCATATATTGATGATGTGCACCAAAAATCTTATGTTCATCCAATATGTTCGTTAAATGTTTGAATGGATAATAAATAACATCACTTCCTTACTTATAATTTGCTTGGTTTGAATTTCTTTTGATAATACTGTGACGATAAAGGTGTGGTACACGAGCAAATAGTGAAGTGATT
Source organism: Prunus dulcis (assembly GCF_902201215.1). Lineage (NCBI taxonomy): Eukaryota > Viridiplantae > Streptophyta > Magnoliopsida > Rosales > Rosaceae > Prunus > Prunus dulcis. The sequence continues at coordinate 631,930 of NC_047656.1, read as the reverse complement.
CTAAATTACTGAAAACAATGAAAAAATTAATTGAAATAGTGTAACACCTAACAATTTTCGCTAATTAGGCGACAACATGAAATTCTAAACTTTATAAAAAAAATAGTCTTTTACTCTCAAACCGTTGTAGTAAATATGGTAAATATAAGTGGTGATCCTAAATGACCTTTTTTAATCACTTGAAAAACAGATAAAGTTGTACATATGAGGATTATAAAGAAGTTAACTAATATGAAGTTATTGTATGTTTTAGTCTCAAGCATGTAGTTCGGAATCTCAAAACAAGTAAATACTACTAATTTATTTAGTGAGTGCTAAATATTATTATTTCTAACTAGTTTAGTGTTCGATCCACTGTATTACACGAAAAACTTAAATTTGGTTGTCATTTTTATTTTATTTTATCACCAGTATGTTTGCCTTAAAAGGAATGACATTGTGTGTAATTTTGAATTTTGATTTTTTTTAATGATATTTTTGTAAAATTACAGACTACATTTTTGTCTTTGGCCTTATCCTAATTAGATGAAATTGTGTTCCTATCTTCCAAATTAGTAGACTATATTGTGTTTTAAAACTAAAGCTCCCTTTTTAAAATCATTTGTGCTACGCGCGACTTATAAAGTTTTGTAAATATTTTTTCGCAATTGTATTTATATAGATCTTCGTTTCAATAGTTTCATATTTTAAACGCGCGCGTATGATCAATCATCGTCTTAAAAGTTTTCCTTTATCACCCGTATTTTTCTAGACATCCATGTTAGGAGTTTACACGCTATAAAAGAAAAAAAAAACTACTAAAATGGACTTCTAGAAAAATACGGGAAATAAAAAAAAATTTAAGACGACGATTTATCATACGCGTGCAATTAAAATATTAAACTGTTGAAATGGACATCTATATAAATACAATTGAGAAAAACTATTTACGAAAATTTTGTAAGTTGTGCGTGATTAAAAAAAAAAGTCTCTCACACACTCGAAAGCGCTTGCAAGAAGGCTAGTATGTATACTCATAAAAAAGAATAATTTAACCATCTATATCATGGATCCTTATTTATGACATATTATAAAAAAAATATAACTTTTAAGTGAGGATGTCCTCATCTATAAAAAAAAAAAAATTGTAAACATTCTTCTTAACGCTAGTGCCACACGCATAGTACAATATTAATGTTGTTTTTTTTTAGAACATTAATGTTGTCTTTTAATCACCAACTCATGATCCAAAAGAAATACGACAAAAAGAGAGTGGCTTAAGCAAAAATTAGGGCGGTGATTGAGCTGCTGGACACCTTTTGAAGGCGGCAACTTTTGCCTATAAATAGCATACCAATTCTCATTTCTTATGACAACTAATCTCTCAACAAACTCAAGCTGAAATGTTGTTCAACTTAGGAAAAATTTACTGCTTTCTTAGGATTCAACATAGGATATCACTAAGAATTCTGAAGATTGGTCAAAGTTCTTAAGCACCACCATTGTAATAATCCATTCAGCATATCAACAAACAACCTTGTTCTTCATAGAGATTCGTTTGAGCACCATCCAATCCATTTTTCTCTCAACTCTTTGTTTCATTTCGTCTCAAAAGAGAACTTGAAGGATCATTGGCGGCTGAACACGGTATGGAATGAGAATTGGCACACCGCACAACTCACACACCAAGAAGGTCATCCTATTTTCGAATCACTATAATTGAATAATTGACCGAGAGATTTTTGGAGCAACAATATCTTATACGAATAATCCAGAACATGATGCTCATCAATGACATAACGCTCAACAATATCTTATTCAGGAAGCCAACTGCCATCAGCTTCCCATACACATTATATGTATTCAACACCTTTAATCATCCCAACAAAACCCAGAAGGTTATCTTCAACCAATAACAAGCTTTAGCAATAACATTCATCCTTTATATTCCTGCCCAAGATTGAAATTTAGTGATTGAGTTCCAATATAATTGAAAAACATTTGTTGAAGAAAAAAATTTATGTATGACTAGCCATCAATGTATTGCTGCTTAGAGTGAAATAATTTGCTTGTATAATCCACAAATGAAAAATTACGAATGCAAACCCATCATCTTTTCAACAACCAAAGTTTCCTGCCATTTTTGACTCAAAACACCTGAACTTTGCTGCCCTTGGTCCCTTCTGCCACACGAACATGTAGTAGGTGCAACAGAGGGAATAAGCACATGTGTAGGAAAGAATACATCACCACAAAATAAAACTAAGAATAAAAAAAAAGCCAATGCGGGGTTACCATAATGGTTGTGGCCCTCCCCCTTCCCTCCTACTTGGCACTAAGATCGAAACCCCATGTTGTCTTTCCTCCTATTTCACCAAAAAATGTGGTACATACAAGATTTCTCTTAAACTTGTTTTAGTTAACTCTCCACTTTTAGCACCCAATTTGATGTTGTGAGAAGGTAGATGGACATCATAGTCAAGGCTAATAACTACTATATAATTGCTCCAATCAACTGGGAATTAAACTCCAATTGTTTTGCTTTCAATCTTCTAGTATTTCATTAAGCGCTCATCCCCATATACAAAACTCACTACTTATTGAGACGATTCAGGAGCACACATGCCAAGTTGTACAAACATTGATCAATGCATTTCACAACATATATGCAAAGGTATCTATCAAAGAAAATAATAATAATAAAAAAGCAAGCAACAACCACTTAGATAGATGTCAACGCCACCTATGATATTCCTATTCTATATAACCATTCCACACAAAGCAAGATCCAGTTAATAGATTTTCATATTTTTAGGATCCCAAAACATTGAATATAGTCAACTTCCATATTGACACAACTGTGGAGTTGCAGCCAACTACATGAGATTTTGGTCTAAGTTGAAGCACATTTGGGTTTGCCACTTTTGTCACCACCATAATTCAATTGGACATGCCGAAAACCAATCCTAATCAATGTTAGCAACACTTACATATGGTCATAAATGCATCATATATAATCCACACAAATTGGTATATGGGAGAAAGGGAAGGTGTTAAACTAGTGGATTGCCAAAAAAGAAAAAAAAAATGGAAAAAAGAAAAGCAAAGGCTTTGACTCATTGAAGAAGTGCTTGACTCCAACAACAACTTGTACACCAACTACAGTTTGACTCTAACTCCGATTATGATACAAAATCAGTCAAACAATATGGGTAGAATATTTTTCAGGTTGTATTTCATTCTTCAAAAGAAGGTATTTATAGTACAAGGATGTAACCCTAGTAGGGTCAAACTAGGAAACAAGATAAAACCCTAATTACACAATATCTGTACAAAAAGGAAAGAAATATAATCCTAATGAACTAGGAAATAAATATCCTAATTAAGCTAAGATCTCGCTAACACTCCCCCTCAAGTTGGAGCAAAGATGTCACGCATGCCCAACTTGTCAAGCGAGTTGAGAAAAACTGTAGTAGACACAGCTTTCATAAGAACATCTGCCAATTGATACTCGGATGATATAAATGGAAAATAAATAATTTCAGCATCCAACTTCTCTTTAACAAAATGTCGATCAACCTCCAACGTGCTTTGTACAATCATGTTGCACAGAGTTATGTGTAATTGCAATTGTAGTTTTATTATCACAATACAAATTCATGGGTTTCTGGGGTCTAAACCCAAGATCTCTCAACAATCTTCTCAACCATAGTAACTCGCACACACCTTGAGCCATCCCACGGTACTCGGCCTCGGCACTAAACCTAGACACCACTTTTTGCTTTTTACTCCTCCAAGTAACAAGATTACCACCAACAAATGTGAAATATTCAAACGTAGAACGTCTATCAATGACTGAACCACCCCAATCAGCATCCGTATACCCTTCCACATCTGTATGACCATACTTGCACAACATTAACCCTTTTCCATGAGTTACTTTCATATACCTCAAGATGCGCATCACAGCACCCATATGATCTTCACTTGGAGAATGCATAAACCGACTCGCTACACTCACTGCATATGCAATATTAGGACGTGTATTAGATAAATAAATCAATTTCCTTACAAGTAGTTGATAATGCTCTTTATCTGTATGGACTTGATCAGGATACAACCCTAACTTATGATTCTGTTCATTAGGGGTATCAATTGGTTTACAATCTAACATTACAGTCTCTGCAAGTAAATCCAAAATATACTTTCTTTGAGACAGAAAGATACCATGTTTAGATCTGGCAACTTCAATCCCAAGAAAGTACTTCAAATCACCCAACGACTTCATCTCAAACTCAGAAGCCAGATACTTCTGAAGATCTTGCATTTATGCTTGATCATCTCTAGTCACAATTATATCATCAACATAAATAATTAAAGCTGTCAATTTACTTTATGACGCTTTAGAAACAAAGTATGGTCTGAGTTACTCTGTACATACCCAAATTTCTTCACAGATGCTGCAAATCTCCCAAACCACGCCCTTGGAGACTACTTCAATCCATATAAAGACTTCTGCAGCTTACACACAACATCCTCCTTAGAGGTTACAAGAATACCAGGAGGGAGATCCATGTAAATATCCTCCTTGAGGTACCATGTAGAAACGCATTTTTGACATCGAACTGTAATAAGGGCCAGTCGCAGTTAGCAGCCACAGACAATAGTACACGCACAGTATTGAGCTTTGCCACTGGAGCCAAGGTCTCCAAATAATCAACTCCATCGGTCCGAGTATAACCCTTTACTACCAATCTAGCCTTATAACGGTCAATGGACCCATCAGCTTTATGCTTCAAAGTAAACACTCATCTGCAGCCAACATCTTTCTTCCCTCGTGGCAAAGGAACTAAATCCCATGTTTTATTCTTGTTCAAGGCATCCATTTCAACATTCAAGGCATCCATCCATTTGGGGTTAGATAAAGCATCCTGCAGCTTAGTTGGCACATATACACGAGATAATTGACACAAATATGATGCATATGACTTAGACAAACGATGAGTTGACACATAATGGCTAATGGGATATTTACACTTGGCATGTATGTTAGAAGAATATTATATTTTAGGTTTCCCATGAGTGGTTCGTGGGGGTAACTGATAAGTTAACACAGATAGATCATTAAAAATTACCTCACTTGATTCACTATCACGAGTAGATTGGGGCACTGGCAGGGCAGAGAGGGGTATTGCATCGACCTCATCTGTGAGATCCCACATCGACCAAACGGAGAGGGGGTGATGTGCCTTATATGGCACACCTCGCATCCATCTAGTGGGAGGCCTTTTGGGAGCTCACTGGCTTCGGGTTCGTAGGAACTCCGAAGTTAAGCGAGTTGGAGGCTGGAGCAATCCCAGGATGGGTGACCACCCTGGGAAGTTGCTTCGTGAGCTCCCAGAAACAAAACCGTGCGGGCTGGTGAAAATGTAGCCAGGCCCAAAGCGGACAATATCCTGCTACGGCGGAGCCGGTCCGGGGTGTGACAATTTGGTATCAGAGCCACTCTGCCGTGTGGTGCGAGTGTGCCGACGAGGACGTCGGATCCCTTAAGGGGGTGGATTGTGAGATCCCACATCGACCAAACGGAGAGGGGGTGATGTGCCTTATATGGCACACCTCGCATCAATATAGTGGGAGGCCTTTTGGGAGCTCACTGGCTTCGGGTTCGTAGGAACTCCGAAGTTAAGCGAGTTGGAGGCTGGAGCAATCCCCGGATGGGTGACCACCCTGGGAAGTTGCTTCGTGAGCTCCCAGAAACAAAACCGTGCGGGCTGGTGAGAATGTAGCCAGGCCCAAAGCGGACAATATTCTGCTACGGCGGAGCCGGTCCGGGGTGTGACATCATCAATATAAGAATCACTGTCATTATTTTCAGATACCGGCGACTGGTCACTTACTTCAGTGTGAATGGTTATCTTGACACCGAGAGCTCCTGCTTCATCTCCAGATATTGGTGACTGGTCGAGTTCCAATGAGCGATCAGTCGTTTTTTCATAGGGACCACAAGTTTCATCTTCAGATATAGGCGACCGGTCACTTGCTTCAGTGCGACAGGTCATTTCCTTCTTGAGAGCAGTATCTTCAAACACATCATTCTCCATTCCAAGACTCTCCAATTCACTCCCCCTCTCCCCCCTGAATTGGAGAGGAGGGAGAAACATAATATGACACTTCTTTATGGAAAGTCACATTCAAAGTAACATGCACCTTCTAGGTAGGTGGATGATAGCACTTATAACCTTTCTGAGTAGAAGAGTAACCAATAAAGATACATAGCATTGTACAATGATCAAGTTTACACCGTTGATGAGAGTAGACATAAACATAGGCAACACACCCAAAAACTTTAAGGGGGCAACTTGGAGACTGATATAGGGGAAACATGGTCACCAAAAACATCACGTGGAGTCTTGAAATCAAGGACCCGACTATGAGTACGATTAATCAAATAGGCAGCAGATAAAACAGCATGCCCTCAAAGATGATGGGGAACAGACATGTCCAACATAAGGGAGCGAGTAACTTCAAGTAACTGACGATTCTTGCGTTCAGACACACAATTCTGCTAAGGAGTAAATGAGGTTGTCGTTTGGTGAATAATACCTTGAGCACGGAAGAAAGATGCCAAAGTGTTATTCACATATTCGCCTCCGTTATTAGTCCGGAATACTTTGACTTGAGCATGAAATTGAGTAGACACCGTAGTACAGAACTCTGGATGGATGGAAGCAATATCATGTTTATTTTTTAGCAAGAAAACCCAAGTGAGTCAGGTACAATTATCAATAAATGTGACGAACCAACAAAATCCGTTCGAAGTAACTCAAGTCGGACCCCACACATCAGAATGCAATAAATCAAAAGGCTTTGCAACTTTACTATCACTCAAAGGAAACATAGTGCAATGACTCTTGGCCAAAATACACATCTCACACTTAAAACTGGACTCATCACAAGAGCGGAATAAAGATGGAAACAGACGCTTAAGGTAGCCAAATGATGGGTGCCCTAAGCGACGATGCCATAACCAAATTTGTTGTTTATCTTTGACACTGCAACTTTGAACAGTATTAATGACACGATCACGAACTGGTGCAAAAGGTAATGTCAAATAATATAACCCCCCATATTCGTTTACCATGCCCAAATGTCTCGTGATTCTTGAGATCCTAAAAAGAGCAATGCGTTGGATAGAAAGTAGCAAAATCATTAAGTGTATCAAGTAATCAACCAACAGATAACAAGTTACAATGGATATTGGGAACTAATAACGCACGAGACAATGCCAGAGTAGGAGTGAGAGAGATTGTGCCCTCACTAGTAATTGGAGATTGCAAGTCATTCGCACTAGTTATGTATGGGTCACGGGTGTTATTAGACAATCAAAAAATTTAGCATCATAAGTCATATGATCAGAAGCACTAGTGTCAATTATCCAAGTATTAGAGCCAGTTCCTGGAATAGAATCAGAAACACACAAATTTGCAGAGGTAGGAGCAACAATGGAGTTATCACCCATGCTGGCAGCAGAAACTCAATAGATCGCAGCATAGTATACAATGGAACACAGTAGAGGCATAAATACGGGAGATGCAAGAAGACAGGCACAAACACAGCAGAGTACACAGCGGAACACAACAAATGCACAAATACGGCAGATGCACGAAGACAAGAATGGCACGAACAACACAGCACAATGCACAAACCCAGGAGGGCACACACGGCACAGGTAGAGAAAAAAATATGGGGATAGAACACAGGTGGGCACAACACACAAGTTACTAGAAAAGTTGGCTCTAATGCCAAGTCAAACAATATGGGTAGAATATTTTTCAGGTTGTATTTCATTCTTCAAAACAAGGTATTTATAGTAGGGTCAAACTAGGAAACAAGATAAAAACTTAATTACACAATATCTGTACAAAAAGAAAAGAAATATAATCCTAATAAACTATGAAATAAATATCTTAATTAAGCTAGGATCTCGCTAACAAAATTCTATTGCAAATCCAACTTTATTACAACTTGTTTGCAATCAAAACGTCAACTCCTAATGCAATTTCAATCCAAGTGGGACTACAAAACTTTGGGAGTTTATTATCAAGAGGACCTGCAATTTTCTGTGATAGAAAGAAAAAAAAAATATTTCTCTATCTTTTTTTTATGGTTCCCGTCAATCTTATAAACATTTTCATTAATATCAAAGGGGAATTTTCCTCCTCCGACAAGGCAATCATAATCTTTAGGCTCCCTACCAGGGGACTTTTATTAATGTGAAGTATATGATGTGGATATTTGATTTTTCTAGTGTGGCAAGAAGCGATTCACGTGTGGAAACTGATGTGACATTGCAAGCCGCTTATTTTAAGACTAAAAAAATTATTTTAAAAAAATTATTTACTATTTTTATATGATAATCACATTTTCTTATTTATGCTAATCTAGATTCTCATCATTATTATATATAGACTTGATTCTACAAATGTTTCTACCAAAAAAATTATACAATTGAGTCGATTATGTGACTATTCGAGGTTAATTTTTATCTGATTCTTTAACAACCCCCGAGTAGGGACTTATATGTTTCTCTAATAGTTGGCCAGGTAGACGAAAGGTCCAACCTTGCAAATTTGTTGAGCTCATGTGTACGAAAAGTCTAACCTTGTAAATTTGTTTAGTTCAGGTGGTCGAAAGGGCCAACCTTTAAATTTTTCGAGGTCAGGTGGACAAAAGGTCCAAACTCAAGGGACCAGGGTTGAGTTTAAATCAGTGACCGAACCGATTGACTTAAACCACCTACCAATCGTTAACTCTCAGTATGGCTAAAATGATAACCTAGTTATATTTAGCCACAAACAGAAGTTTAACCTTATGCAATGGAAGTTTTAAAATTTAATCTTTTAGCTTTAACATAACTAACCCCAAGTATCTTGAGACTTAGTTTTGATTGTTCCACTCCCAGACATTTTAGACTAAGAGAAAGAGATAGTAGAAAAATTACCCTTGAAGCACTATTCATGGTTGACATCCTTTGAGTTGATCACCTTATGGAAGGCCTTCTAGATTCATCAAATCACCAATGGAGGTGATCTCTAACTTTTCTACACCAAGGAAGATGGAGGATATGATTCAAACTTAGAAACAAAATATGCTAGTGCTCACTTCTTAGGGTGGCCGATTTTTGGCTAGGTGGGAGGAGCTTGATAGTGTTCAAACTCGTCTCTTGAAACTAGCTCAAAAACCCTAACTTTTCTAAAAAAAACAAAGTTTATATGTATAGAGCCACAAGAAAGAGACCTAAGTCTCCCTCTAGGTAAAACTGGTTATGAGCTCTCTATTGGGCTCCTTGGGCTTATATGGTAATCCCACTATGCCCACATGTAACATCCCACATCGAGCAACGGAGAGGGGGTGATGTACCTTATATGTACATGCCCACCTCCATCTAGAGTAGAGCAATAAAAAGCAGACCTAGAATGACTTCATCTGTGATATCTTTTACTAAAACGAAAGATGTTTTAAAACAAATATTACTTCGGCATAAATGGGCTTTAGGGATTTCATATTTCAGTTGTAAAGGTTTACCAGAAGTAGTGCCTAAGGATTCTTTAGACTTTTTATAATATTTAGTGGGGATTAGTCCTTCTTGAATATAATTAAGGTCTGCACCTGAGTCGAAAAGGGCTACTGTTTTTAGCTTGAAGTTGTTAATAATTATACTGACTTTTGAATACCATTTTCTAAAATTCAAATGTTTAATAAGATTAATTGCTTTGTCACTACTAGAGGATTCCTTTTCATCTTCTTCTTGGGGTTGTTCTGGACCACTGGATCTTAATTTTTCCACAAGAATTTGTTTTATTTCAAAGTTCTCATTTCGTAGTTCATGACTTGTTTGCGGTAAGGTGATAATTTCCTTCTTTATGTTTTTAACTTCAAGTTGGAGGTCTTGCAAGATAATTTCTTTCTTTTGATCAAACTTTTCTAAAGTAGTAGTCAGACTTATCTTTAGGGCTGAGATGACTTGACCGATTTCATTGTGGCAAATTATTTTCTTTAGTTTTTGTAGGTATTCTGAATTTAATTATGGGTTTTCCACTTTACTAATTAGGTCAATTAATAATTCTTCTTGTTTTGTAAGGACATTTATTGATTTTGTGTTGCAGCAATTGTCCTTACATCCAAATTGAATATTGGGGGATATGGATCTTTTTTACAATGTTTTGGTACCCTTGAGTCTCAAAATTGCAAAAAGGGCTCTTAATCTTGTAAACCCTCATTTTACTAGAATAAAGACCCAATTTTACATCCTCGGGGTTCAGACTTATAATTCTTTGTAATGTGGATCTATATCCTTGTAAAATAAGGATTTGCAACATTAAAGATCATGGGAACCCTAATGTTGTAATCGTTGTGCAAAAACTTGTAAATTACTACTCAAATTATGTAACCTGCATGTTTATAGATCCTTTTTACAATGTTATGATACCCTCGTATCCCAAAATTATAAAATCAGCTCTTAATCTTGTAAACCCTCATTTTACTGGAATCAGGACCTAATATCAATTCTATGTAATGTGGATCCATATAAAATTAGGATTTACAACATTAAGGATTATGACACCCCTAATGTTGTAATGGTCGTGCAAAAACCTGTAAATCACTACCCAAATCATGTAACTTACATGTTTATGGATTCTCTTTACAATGTTATGGTACCCTCGTATCCCAAAATTGTAAAATCTGCCCTTAATTTTGTAAACCCTCATTTTACTATAATAATGACCCAATTTACATCCTCATAGTTCTTATTACCAATTCTTTGTAATGTGAATCCATATCTTTGTAAAATAAGGATTTACAACATTAAGGATCATGAGAACCCTAATGTTGTAATGTGGTGCAAAAACCTGTAAATCACTACCCAAATCGTATAACCTACATGTTTATGGATCCTCTTTACAATGTTATGATACCCTCGTATCCCAGAATTGTAAAATCAGTCATTAATCTTGTAAACCCTCATTATAACTAAAATAAGGACCTAATTTACATCTCGTGGTCCACACTTACCAATTTTTTGTAATGTGGATCCATATCCTTGTAAAGTAAGAACATTAAGGATTATGAGAACTAATCTAATGTTGTAATCATGGTGTAAAAATGTGTAAATCACTACCTACATTGTGTAACTTACATGTTTATGTATCTTTTTTTACAACATTTTGGTACCATCGCATTCCAAAATTATAAAATGAGGGCTTAATCTTGTAAACTCTTAGTTTATTAGAATAAGGACCCCAATTTACATCCTCATGGTTTAGACTAACCAATTCTTTGTAATGTGGATCCATATCCTTGTAAAATAAGGATTTACAACATTAAGAATCATGAGAACCCATATGTTGTAATCGTTGTGCAAAAACCTATAAATCACTACCCAAATCATGTAACCTACATGTTTATGGATCCTCTTTACAATGTTATGGTACCCTCGTATCCCAAAATTGTAAAATGGGCCCTTAATCTTGTAAACCCTTATTTTACTAGAATAAGGACCTAATTTACATCGTCATGATCCGCACTTACCAATTCTTTGTAATGTGGATCCATATCATTGTAAAATAAGGATTTACAACATTAAGAATCATGAGAACCCTAATGTTGTAATCTTGATGCAAAAACATGTAAATCACTACCCAAATCGTGTAACCTACATGTTTATGGATCCTCTTTACAATGTTATGGTACCCTTGTATCCCAAAATTGTAAAATGAGCCCTTAATCTTATAAACCCTCATTTTACAGAATAATGACCTAATTTACATCCTCATGGTCCGCACTTAGCAATTCTTTATAATGTGGATTCATATCCTTGTAAAATAAGAACACTAAGGATTATGAGAACCCTAATATTGTAATCGTGGTGCAAAAACGTGTGAATCACTACCTAAATTGTGTAACTTACATGTTTATGTATCCTCTTTACAATGCTATGGTACCCTTGTAATCCAAAATTTTAAAATCGGCCCTTAATCTTGCAAACTCTCATTTTACTAGAATAAGGACTTAATTTACATCATCATGGTCCGCACTTACCAACTATTTGTAATGTGGATCCATATCTTAGTAAAATAAGGATTTACAACATTAATGATTATGAGAACCCTAATGTTGTAATGGTGGGGCAAAAACCTGTAAATCACTACTCAAATCGTGTACCTTATATGTTCATGGGTCCTCCATACAACGTTATGGTACCCTCATATCCCAAAATTGTAAAATCAGCCCTTGATCTTGTAAGCCCTCATTTTACTAGAATAAGGACCCAATTTACATCCTCATGGTCCGGAGTTACCAATTCCTTGTAATGTGGATCCATAGCCTTATAAAATGAGGATTTACAACATTATGGATTGGCTGAACCCTAAATTTCTAATCTCGATAAATCGTGACCCAATTCTTGTAACATGCATGTTTATGGACCTTAATTCCAATATTGTGGTACCCTCATATCGAAAACTTGTAAAATCGGCCCTTAATCTTGTAAACCTCATCTTTACTAAAATAAGGACCTAATTTACATTTTCATAGTCCATACTTTCCAATTACTTTTAATGTGGACCCATATCCTTGTAAATAAGGATTTACAACATTATGGATTAGGTGAACCCTAATGTTGTAATCATGGTTCAAAAACTTGTAAATCACTACCAAAATCTTGTAACTTTAAGTTTTGGGATCCTCTTACAATGTTATGGTACCCTCATATAAACTATTTTAATACCGATCCTTAGTCTTGTAAACCATCGTGTTTACTAGAATAAGGACCCCATTTTATATCCCTAAGGTCCACACTTACTAATTCCTTATAATGTTGATCTATGTCCTTATAAAATGGGGATTTACATGGGAAGTTAGGAGATTGGTAACTTTCTTCTCCTTCATTACCCCATTTGGTATTTTATTATGTTACAATACATATATAAAAAAAGTTAGTATTTTAGTTGAAATTATACATATTATATGCTATATTTATGAGTAGATATTCTTATTAAATAGTTTTTTTATGGATGGGAAATGGGAAACCCATATAACAAGGATATTAACCAAAAATCAGAAGAGGATCATAAGGAAATTTTTGTGGGAACGTGAATATGAGGATGACAATGTATTAATTAATTTTTTTAGGCATAGAAATAAGTTTGTAAAAGCATATTTTAAATATGCTATTAGTCATATTCAAGAAATAATATATAGTTTTAAGACATTTATCTCAAATTATTTTAGAATTAGCTTGAATTCTAAAATTTCGTACATGAGAAGCGAATGAGATGGTAACTCAATCACTTTCTTCCATTTCATTACCTCATTTAGTATTTTATTATGTTACATACTTATATAAAATTTTCAGTATTTTTAGTTGAAATTTTATATATTATATGTAAATATCATATTTATGTATTATATGTTGATTATAAAGTGCAATATATATTATTTAAGTATTATATTATTAGATATTCTTATTTAACATTTTTTTATTAATCGGAATGTGAATTAGTTATATTACGAGGATATTAACCGAAAACTAGAAAAGGATCATAAGGGAAATTTTTGTTGGAAGATGCTATGAGTCATCTTCAAAAAATCATATATATTTTTTGTTACAAGACATTTGTAAGATCCTACATCAACCAACGGAGAGGAGGTGATGTGCCTTATATGTGCATACCCGCATCCATCTAGCACGAGGCCTTTTGGGAGCTCACTGGCTTCGGAGTCGTAGGAACTCCGAAGTTAAGCGAGTTGGGGACCAGAAAAATCCCAGGATGGGTGACTGTACTGGGAAGTTGGTCGTGAGCTCCCAGAAATAAAACCGTGAGGGCCAGAGAGGGGGACCCAAAGCGGACAATATCGTGCTACGGCGGAGTTGATCCCGGGATGTAATAATTTGGTATTAGAGCCACTCTGCATGTGGTGCGAGTGTGCCGACGAGGACGTCGGGCCCTTAAGGGGGGTGGATTGTAAGATCCCACATCAACCAACGGAGAGGGGGTGATGTGCCTTATGACAGGACCCGATCCAATTTTCGCTTTGGAATTCGAGTCGGACCCTGTGCGCGTCCGACACTTGGCGAATGTCGAGCACAAATGACCTATTTGCCCTTCTAGTTACAAACTTAATTTCAAATTAGCCTTGACTTCTACCGAAAATTCGGCAGAGTCTTCCCTGTAATTTGTTCAATCCCAAAATTACACCTGTCAAAACGAGCATATATACATATATATATATATATCCAACTGCCAGCATGCGTAAATATACAATCCAACAGTTTAGTTCTCAATCTAGGGCAACATATCAAAGCAATTACTAAGAATTTACAGAGGAGTTAATCCTTTTACAAAATAAAACTTCTACAACAAAGGAAAGGTGAGGAAGATGGGAAAACGGCCCGGTGGTGGATTCCTGTGCACGTCTACAGCCTAGGGGCGCAAAACATTCAAAAAAATGTGAGTGGACAAAAATAAAGGTCTAGAAAATAGCATATGAACATACTAACCCCACTGTAAAAATAGTTATGTAAAAATTGAATATTTAATCTTCATTTGAATCATACTAAAAGCAATGCATTCACATATTTATATACGTATATACCAATCATAACCAATGTCCATAAAACTCTCTTAAAAGCATTGAAATCAATTTAAAACTACCACCTAGGTGACCCCTTTAATTCCGTCAATTCCTGATATCCGTCAATTCCCCTGGTAAGTCTCGGTGACACAAAGTCAACCCGAGCCGCAAACTGGCAGGATTCAGGGGACCGTAGTCAGCCTGATCCGCATTCCTGGCTCTCACGGTCCGGCCATCCCCGAAATTCGTGAGGCAAATGTCAAGTGCACTGACAAACTGAAGGCAACCTGGATGTCCGTGGACATCGTCATATCCGAAGGCAACATATACTGAATGCAACCTGTTTCTGTAACTGGGTACCCAAGGTGGCTTAAGAAAATATAAGATTTCTGAAAGGTCTGATGAAAAACTGAATTTTTGATTAAATCTAGAACCTTGCTGCCATTTTGTCTGATATAAATCTCAATCTCTACTTTCCATACTTTTTTAGCATTTTAACTAGGCAACATATAAATAAAGATATTTAACTTCAACAAAACATGCTAGGAAAACCACAATCAATAAAACTTATTCAAGATCAAATAATGAAATTCATTTGCATAAAATCATTTATAAACGAAAAATCCACTCACTCCTGGTCCGAGCTAGCTAGACCTCCTGAAGGTCCCTCATGCGGGTCTGCCTGGCCTCGGGTGCCTGATTAAACCACCATGAATATTTAATTAATAAAACTGCTCGATATAAGTATTTAATTAAAACCCTGACCCCCGACTCTTAGAAGTGCGTGCACTATCTTTAAAATCATTCTTATGCCCACTTAAGCAATTCGAATGGTTAGAACTGTCTTAAAAGACCCGAGACTCAATAAGTGATAAATTTCCATATTGGTCAATACGGAACCTCGTGGGGTCCACGACCTCCAATTACCAATGCGAGAGTTCCTATAAGTTCCTCACATTTAAATAACCATGTCCTGCAAGTCTGGTCTGAATCGGACGATCGGATGGACCACGATCGTGTAATCGCATAATTTCCAAACCCTAGCCCTAGGGTTCGCGATATCGGAGTATCTGGGTCTCCGATTCACAATCGGTTGAATCCTACACGATTCTGAAATTTTTTAGAGTAACATATCTAAAATTGATTACGATCCAACAGCTCAACAGCATTGAGATCCAATATGAAAATTCCGTTCGAGGCTCAAACGGTATCCAAATTGAGATCCGCGAATTCCTACGCGCTCGTGACAACCTAAGGATCACATCAAGATACAGTGCCACTACACTACCCTCGCCCACGCGCAGCTGCACGAGCCGGCAGTACTGGATGTCCAAAGCGATTACGCATCGCTGGAAAATCTCAAAATCACGGCTCCAAACTCCTACCCTAGGTATAACACCATATTTGGAACCACATTTGTTCTTGGACCTACCCCAAAAATTGACCGAAAGTGGTCGAACATGGAGGCCGAAAATCGACCGACTTTCAAATTCAAAAATCCAATATCTACACTGAGAACCGATTAATTCCTACCCAACAGGCAGCTAGAACAGCTCGAGAGGTTCAAAATCCATACCTGGCTCGTCGGAAACGGTGGCCGGAGGAGGGAGATCTACGGCGGTGAAGATCGGACGACACCGGCCGCTTCTTTTTCATTTTTCGGCAAAATCATAGCTGCTGGAGGCAGGAGTCGGCTGGGGCTGGAAGAGGACGATGCCCCGGTCATTTTGGTACCGGCCCCGTCCACAACCGTGGCCGGAGTTTCGAAGAGGGGAAGAGAGGCGACTCGGAGAGAGAGTTCGCGAGAGAGAGAGAGAGAGAGAGAGAGAGAGAGAGAGAGAGAGAAATCTGATTTTTATAAAATCCCATTTTGAAATAATTACGATTGTGCTACTGAGTTTCTTTTGACCATATCTCTCTCGTTACAACTCCGATTCGAGCCAACTACGTGTCTATGAACTCATTTCGTCGTGCTCTACGCAACGGTGTCTGTAAAATTGTCAAATTCCTTTCCGGTCAAAAAGTCAACTTTTCGTTAATAAATTATCCCAAGGGCAAAATTGTCTTTCCTTATAATAAATTACTAATTAAATATGAATTTTAGGTTTGGGTCATTACACCTTATATGTGCACACCCACATCCATTTAGCACGAGGCCTTTTGGGAGCTCACTGGCTTCGGAGTCGTAGGAACTCCGAAGTTAAGCGAGTTGGGGGCTAGAGCAATCCCAGGATGGGTGGCCCACTGGGAAGTTGCTCGTGAGTTCCCAGAAACAAAATCGTGAGGGCCAGAGAGGGGGGCTCAAAGCGGACAATATCGTGCTACGGTGGAGTTGATCCCTGGATGTGACAACATTTGTTTAAAGTTAGTTTTAGAATAAGCATGAATACATATACATTTTTATATAATAATATGTCATCTTGAGAAGTAATTATTGTGTGACTTCAGAGTACGGTCATATATTATTTATTATAATATAAGTGGACAGTTATTTGTATTGTCTTAAAAGTTGAATATCTTATCGTTGATTGATATTATAACATGTGAAGGAGTTATACAATGTAGTCATATTTTAGTTCCCTATAATAATTATTCACATTTAAGAAATAACAACAACCAAAAAAAAAAAGGAAGAAGAATAGTTTAGATATTTGGTTACCAGTAAAAAAACAATTTCAATTTGGCTAATTGGATTTACATGAATCTACCCAAGTTTTATTATTTTTAGTTACAAGTTATATAAAGCCACCCGTAACTCATGAATCATGGAAAAATATGCAAGTGTTGTGAAATAATTGTAACAAATTGCATTTTGAAATTTGCAATTGCATTTTGACAATTGCAAAATGCAATTGCATGAAATCTACGTTATTGCACTTTGACCGGTTACCTTAAAATGCAGTTAACTTAGATTTTTTTTTTTTTTTTTTAAAGGGTTCGTTTGGGAGTGCTTCTAGAAGGGCTAAAAGCGTTTTTTGACAACCGAAAGCGCTTCTGATGGTGTTTGGCAAAAAAGTTTAGAAGTACTTCTGAACCATAGAAGTGCTTTCTGGAGAAGCACGTACCATGTGCTTCTTTAGGAAGCACTCCCAAATGCTTTTGTAGGAAGCATTTTAATTTTTTATGAAATTTTCAACAACTTTATAAGAAAAACAATTTCGTTAGAAGCACTTATAAGTAGAAGTGCTTTCTAAAAAAAAAAGTCACAAATGAGCCCTTAAAAAGTTGGTGCACTGATACCCCAGGTGCACCATCGAAGTTGCCTGTTCGGAAAAACCAAGTCACATTTTACACGTTTTACTCTTTTTAGTCGCAACTTGTCACAAAGAACAGGAAATGAACGAAATGAAAATAGAGTTGGGGTTTGGGGTTTTGAGATTGTGGGCCCAAATTCCTGCTCTCAAATAAGCTCAAACCCAATTAGCTACACCCAAATAAGCTCAAACCCAATTAGCTACACCCAAATGTGTGAAATGCATTCTCACATTGGGCTCCAAAATGAGATACCTATAACCCGTGGTATCAGACCGTTGATATCCAATCAGACGGTTGTAATAATCTTCAGTTATTTTGATGTCCGGCCGAGGCAAAGGATAAAACGCGAGGGGAAAGAGAGAAAGAGGACGACAGAGAAGAACAGAGGAGAAAGGAAGAACGAAAGGAGAAGAAGACCAGAACACAAAAGACGGAAGCGGAGAAGCAAGATTGAAACACCAATCTTCATCTCCATCTGGGCTTTCATTGTTTTGGTGAAACTTTTCAATTTTTTCTTTTGCTAAAAAAAATTCTCAAACTTGTGTCATTTGCATGGAAAAATCTCATTGTAAGCTTTCTTCTTCTTACTTTTGGTGTTATTTTTCTTCAAATTATCTTCATCTCTAGTTTCTTTGTTACACAAAGCTCTTTCTTCTGTCTCCCTTTGGGTTTGGGAATAGATTTAGTTTTGTGACCATTCTGTTGTTTTGATTGCAGGGTAGTTTGAGAAGGATTTGGCTTTGGGTATTCTCTGTTACAGTCGTAGATCTTGAATCTTCAGGCTTAGGTATTATCATGTTTCTTTGGGTTTTATCAGTTGGCAAAGACAGCCCAATTTTTCTTCGGAATTTTGATTTCTATTTAACTGTTCAAATTGATTTTTCACTTCTGGGTTTTATATGGCGGCATTCAAATTTTCAGTTTTCAATTATTTTTTTTAATTTTAATGGCAGATATGGAGACGGAAGAGAGAAATCAGAGAGCTCCTAAAGCTTCAGAACCACAATTTTTCTTGCAGTGGGGGAACAGAAAGAGACTCAGATGTGTGAGAGTCAAAGGCACAGAAATCTCCGAGAGGCTCAATGGTGGCATCTTCAGGAAAATCACATCATCTCGGATCCATCGCTTTCCGGACTCAGCTTCCGAAAAAGAGAGCTCTCATCTTCAATCCAATCGCCTTACCAGGTGAGACAATTTTAAATAATTCTTCTGGGCCACGCCTCCGCCCTGTTTGGTTGCTGAGAAAGTAAAGGGGAAAAAAAACGAAGAGACAATTTGAAGCCAATTTTCTTTTATTTGTGCTCATTTTTTACTCGGGTTTTATTCTATTTTTGGTTCTATTGGATACCAAGTACTAGTAAATAATTCCATACCCTTTCCCCACCCATCAAAGACGGGTTTGATAACAGGAAAGTTCAGTTTTAAAAGGATAAATTTTGTTTTGTTTTTTTTGGGTGAAAAGGCTAAAAAAATTGTGGGTCTGTTTGGTTACAGGAATTCTGAGGGGACCATGCTCCGGTCAGGTGCAGGTGAGAACCGGAAGTCATCTTCGCCGGAGAAGGAGGACAGGTACTACACCACAAGAGGATCAGTGGGTGTGGATGAGAATGGGAATGGGAAGGTTACAATGGATGGAAATAATGGAGAGGACCGGGGGCTTGTGTGGCCGAAGCTTTACATCACTTTGTCAAGCAAAGAGAAAGAGGAGGACTTTTTGGCCATGAAGGGTTGCAAACTTCCCCAAAGGCCCAAGAAAAGGGCCAAACTCATCCAAAGAAGCTTACTTGTAAGTTCTTTTGTTGTTCTTATTATTTATTATTTTGATTTCTTGCCTAATAAATAGATTTGAAATTGGTTTAGATATTGATTTTTGTTTTCATTTTCGATTGGGTGGTAGTTGGTGAGCCCTGGTGCTTGGCTCACTGATATGTGCCAAGAGAGATATGAAGTTAGGGAGAAGAAAAGTTCTAAGAAGGTACTTGGACTGGACTTGTCTGATTTGCTGCATAAAATAATTTTCTTTTTGTTGGTTTTTGGCTGGAAGTAATAATATTTTCAATTGGATTAATGGGTTTTCTTCCTTTTGAGTGATGCAGAGACCAAAAGGATTGAAGGCTATGGGGAGTTTGGGAAGCGACTCAGAATGACAGATGCTGAATTTTGTTGAAGAAGAAGACAGTTTTCTTGGTTCTGTTTTAGAAGAAGAAGATAAATGGAGTTAGGCTTTTGTTAGGGTCGACCGTGGAAAATGATAAGTTATGCTTTTGTATAGAAACTATGAGCAGTGTCTTAATCTATAATAAAAATGTATTCTAAATTTGTGTTGTTGATCTGCACAATTGTATTTTCTTACCAAAAAAGTTGTTTGCTGTCATTGTGATCTGCACAATTGTATGGACCCAAAATGTCAACTTGCGACAAGGAAGGAATAATCTAGAGGTAACTTGAATATCCGGAAAAGATAAAAACAACATTAACAAAAGTGAAATATTCAAGTACAAAGTGAAGGTCAAATGTAGTAGTTATAAGTCGAGCTAGCTCCAGCTGGCAAAGCCCACACAGAGTTCCCATCCTAAGTTGAAATGAGGGGGCACTCAAATGTCTTTCAGTTCATGGTCAAATGTAGTGTCTAAATATGCTGGCTACCGCCGTACTGGCTGTCTTTTACTTACAGCCCTGTTCCTTTCCTCATAGGGAATTTGTTTTTCTTTTTTTGTTAAATTTTTATATAAACAAATTGTCCCAACTAAAGTCTTGATCTAATTGTTAAGGAATCAATTAGCTATTTGTCTAATAATATATTTTCTTTTAAATTCAAGCCATAGCATAATTCTCTATTTTGACCAACTGGCCTAATTTACGTCGGATTTTCTCAATAATGGAAGAACTATTAAGTGATAAAAGAAAGATTCATATAATTATTTTAATTTCATATGAAGGAAAGAAATAAAATTGTTTTAGCCCGCCCCCATGAATTGTGACCTCTCTTAATAGGAGGGTCATGCTAGAGGCTTGTAACTCCAGCATCCAAAGTCCAAGGTTCAATTCTCCATTTCTCAATATCACTTGAAGGTCATGGCCATCATTGATTAGTTTAATACATACCAAGATTAAAATTAGAAGATTATTGATATAATACATACCAATATTAAAATTAGAAGATTATTTAGGAGGGAGTTTATCTTAGACAGGCCAGACTAAGGTTACGTAGGGGTCTGGTAAAGTAAACCAACCGTTGAGGGCTTTGCCTTTTAATTGTAACTCGAAATCCCAGTTTTATTTGTGTTGCGGTCCAAACCACCTTGGATTTATAATTATTTATAATCGTACCATATCCAATTTTATAAGGGTGCATTTCCAACAACCTCTTCAACAGCTTTGGAATTCTAAAATAAATGAGCCACATCAGAAAAACTCTCTCCAACAGCCTTTTCAACCTCAGTCATCAAAGCTGCAACCTCTTTCTCTCTCTTGGTAAGTTGACTTTAGCTCTTCGAACATTTAATTTTGTTTTGGAAAAACAAAACATACCTCGAAAATGTTAAAAATATGCATTTTTTTTCTTTTCACATAATAAATACATAGACATTTTTCACATGTTTTCATATTTTTCGTTCTTTCCCTTGATATTACATTAATTGAATTGAAGAGTGTCAAAGCAAAAATTATTCAACTAAAAGCTACTACTGTTGGAGAGTTTTATTCACGTAAGTCAACAAACTTCAATTTGAAGAGTTTTATTTACTACTACTGTTGAAGATGCTCTTACTAATCTCAACTAAATGCTAGGATCCGATTAATTTTGATTAACTTACAATGGGGCCCTGAATATGCTGAGTTTTTATCAAAAATAGCCAAAATTTACCCTCTACTTTCATTAATGTCAGTTTTTGCAAAAACTTTCAAAAATAGCAAAAAACTCACCTAAAATTACTCAAACGCCCTCCTAAGTAAAAACCCACAAAAACTTTTTTAAAAAAATGCAATTTTGTTTTCAATTTGATTTTAAACATATATAAAAACAAAGGTTTGATCCCATGTTATATCATTGGAGGAGTTGAACCATGAATATGACTTGATTCCTAGTTAGTCCTAGTACTGCATCCACCCAACATTGAGTTGAAGCAAAGCTTTTGTTCTATGATCTCCTTCATCTCCATTATCTAATTACTTAATTATCTCTAATAAGCCATATATTTGTATTATATATTTAACAAGGCATTCATAGAGTTATTGATTCATCTCCGCAATGTTAAAGTTCATATCGGAATCTAATTAGCAACTTTGAAGTCCATATATGGCTAACAAGGGGTTGTGTGTGGCCTCCAATGGTGATAGCATCAACATGGTTGACGACAACAAATAATACCAAAGCTTCGAGCCCAATGACAAAGACAATAGATACTAACATAGGGGAGTTTTTATGTTTAAAATCAAATGAAAACATATATTACAGTTTTCATGTTTTGCTTTTTTAGGTTTTTGTGGGTTTTAGTTTTGAAGGCATTTGAGTATTTTTAAGTGAGTTTTTGGCTATTTTTGAAAGTTTTTATAAAAACTGACATTTATAAAAGTATGGGGTAAATTTTGGCTATTTTTGATAAAAACTCGAATATGCTACTATCATTTCATTTCCCAAGCATAATAATAATGTCATACTTTTGGATCATCAATATCCAGTCCCCTGATAGAAAGTCAACCAAATTAATTGCTAGACTAGATCAACATAAACAGACGGTTCACTGGAACGTCATAAGAACACCCGAACCCAAACAAGTCAAATTCTATTCGAAAATATTATCACCTTCTCATATATTTCAAATCCCAATTGGGTTCCAACTTCTATAGCAATTTATTCTTTACACAATCTCTCAAAGAAACAACGACAGCGGGAAAAAGATGTACAGTTGGTATTCTATGTATGGAATATACAATATCACTTTTGACATTAAACAAGTATGATTTTAAAAACCATTTATATTGATCCTGTAACCATGACCCTTACTAATACGCAGACTAACTTCCTGAGAATACAAGAGAACACACGATCTTTTCCCACGATTATCTCGATTCACCTCTTCCAAGTCCAGATTTCACCATCCTCAGAGAAGGCAGTTCTGAGGTGCTGAAACATCCTACAAAGAAAAACAGGATAAGAATATCATAAAAGAAACGACTCTACGGATAACATCATAATAATACCAGCATAAAATGGAACAAATGCAAAACGCCACCCTAGATCAACTCCATACATGGTAATACCTCGGACTAGGACCCTGAGCTGTACATGTTACTATGCAGCAGCAGCAACTAGAATTTGGCAACTATTAAGAAAATATGCTAGCCTGCTATAAGTTTCAAAGCCAGGGAAAGAGAAGAATTTTGCAGAACTTTTGTGACTATAGATGATAAGAAAAAGATATCAAGGAATTGTGATTTTTTTTTATAAAGAAAAATGAACTGTCTTCATTCAAGAACTCTTTAATTTCCATTTTCATGAGTACAGCTTACAAGTTAATAAGCATGAGAGCCGGTTTTAAACCTGGGCAGCCAATAACAAGCCAACGAGGCTTTTACCATCAGCACTAGACCTCATCTTCACTGATTTAGAAGTATAAAAACGATTGCAATTTATTCATATTCAAATATATACACTATTCCAAAATGAAGTTAAATAAACTTACTGAAGTAGCAAATAAAATGATGTTAAAAAGTATTGCAGGATAAGTTTTAGTCTTTTAGATAATTATTCTTTATTCCTCTGCAAAATTACACTAATTTCTTGGACGTTTAATAAAAAAGACATTAGTTGTAACCTTAAAGTGACTCATCCTATCCTTCAAGAATTTCAATGAGGTTTATGAGAAAAAGGTCAAAACCAATTTATCTTTTATCTTTGTTAAGAACTGAAGTAGCAATAATTCTCAGTCCAAATCCAGCACCTACATTGTAAGATTAGAGTTGATTTTTCGTGGATCGGATCGGATCGAAATAGAAGACTTAAGAAAAATTTCCATACTTTTTGGAACCCCAAAAAACACTACAATTGAGATTTTTATCATTTTGGAATTCTCAAACACCTTTTCATTTCTAAAGTTTCAGATATTTTAGAAAAAACAAACTATCAAAATCTTTTCTGTTCAAACGAGTTCGGAAATTTCAGAAAAGTACTGAAAACTTTTTGAAATTTTCAGGCTTGAAACTACTTCAGAAAAGATATAAATTATACATCAGCAATACGCCAGAGACTAAATCAGAAATGAGATAATCAACTCAATCTTAACCAGAACATTGAAATCATCTAAATCATAACAAAATCATATTTGTGCACTAGAAGAAGTGACTCAAACCACACAACTAAAAATAAGACAAACAATAAGCCCTTGGGGTTAGCCCAGGTGGTGATTGGGGGGGAATGGGTTAGGACAAGGATAGGTCAAGGGTTCAATCCCTTCCCTTCCAAAGTAACCGAAAAGAAAAAGAGAAACAATGGATGATGTAGTCATACTAATCCATCATTCAAGGGTCAACACGAGAAAATGGTGCGTCGACGCGTCGGGTAGTTTCTCCGTCAAATCTTACTGCTGGTTCTTGCTCAACACCGAGCCAACCAAAACCTTTCAACAACACAACTTCATTTGGAAGACTAAGGCCCCCCAAGGTGAAAGTTTTTGCTTGGCTTATGAATCACGGGAAGGTTAACACTTGCGACATGATTCAGAGAAGAAGACCCAGCTCCTGCCTTCGTCCTCAGTGGTGCATTCTCTGCAAAAGGAACTCAGAAACGGTTGATCCTCTCTTCTTACATTGCCCTGTGACCTTTAACTTGTGGTTGCGAATGTTTAGGGAGTTTGAAATCAGGTGGGTGCTATCCAGAGATTGCTCCTCCTTTTTTCCTGAGAGACAAACTCCAAGGAAATTGGAAGAACCAACACTTAATGGGGCTGCATTGTACTGGCCGTTTTATGGGTAGTTGATTGGAACGAAACAGATCAATCTTAGGGGGTCGACCTCATCAGAATTTAGAGACCTTTCCATTAGGATTATTTGGCTTGACTGGAAAGCTTCCATTCACTAGCTTTTCAGGATAAGACTGTCCATACAGGTTTTCCTGGCTAGGAGTCTTAGGGGTCTGCTTTGTTCACGATGCTTTAGTTTTTTATGTTTTCTGTTTGTCTGTTGTGGCCATCTTGACCACCCCTGCTTTTATTGTCTTATGCAATAAAATTCCGTCTCTTTTAATAACCAATCCAAACCATCTAAATCAGCACAAAACAAACCTTAAATCAATTAAATTAAAATTTGTTTTTGTTTTAAAGAAGGTTTTCCAAACAAACATCCCTGACAAAGATAACTAAATCATCCAATTTCCCTTTCTCTTCATGAAAGACAAATAGTTGAAACTTGAAAGAGTGGCAGAGAAAACCATAAGAGGCCTTACCCCTCCAATTCGCTCTTTTTCTTTTTCTAAAGTTTTTGTTTTATTGTCTCAATTTTTACCAGTGGCTAGGGGCTAGCAGAGAAAAGAATTTAAAAGAAAAACGCCAGCCTATACAAACTCGATATTTATCACTAAAAAATTAGATAAGGGTACCTTCTTGTGTACTCTGAGATCAACTACCTTGAGGCTTCGCAGCATGAAGCATATCCACTATTAGAGTCTTCACATCCCTAAAAAGATTAACACAGAAAAAAGAAATTGAACTTCTTATAAACAATTTAAACAAACTCAAACTATGCAGCAAGAACTTTTCGTAGCAATCTTCATACCAAAAACATGTTGTAACTGGAAAAAAAAAAAAAAAAAAAAAAAAAAAAAAAAAAAAAAAAAAAAAAAAAGAAAAAGAAACATACAATTGTCAAAACAGTACTTCATAATCAAAAGTAAAGTCATTAGTCGATCACATTAGAATATTACATTATTTAAATAGGACTTTTCTGTCCTCCACCCTTGTACTGAAAGACCTACAGTCAGGTACCCAGTATTTGAGGGATAAGTCTCACAGTCCAGGGTTCAGATGACTCTGGTGACATCGAAACTTTTGGTAATCATATACTTTCAAGACAAACTTTGAGTTGCTATAACTCAATCTCATCCAAATGTTTTTCTATAAGAAACAAAGACTATATTAGATAAAGACATAAAGGTACAAAATAATGGACCACCAGCGGACAAGCAGTCCTACACAAAGAGAAAAGTAACCTATCCTTTTAGTTACATTCAAATGCTCAGAAAAATGGTTATAATAGTATGAAAATTCAGCAAACTGCAGATCCGCAAATCCAAATGAAAAATGAAGAACCAAATATCTAAATCAATGGAAGTGATTCCTACAACAAAGCTCAAAACTGCACTCTATAGCAAAAGAAATACTCCCCTTTTCCCAGTTTCCCTTAAAAAGTCAAACATTTCTTTCTAACCAAGCCACCCAAAAGAAATTCAAAAGACAACAGTTTCAGAAAATTTTCGCCCTTTTATTCTCCACCAAAGGCACAAAATTTCTCAACAAATAACAAATACAAAAGCCAGAAAAGCCAACTCAACCTCGTCTCAGAAAAAAAAAAAATTTCTACAAACTAACTGCAATTGGTAATGGATAAATGAATAATCAACGCCCTCCATTCCTTTTCTACACATGATACACCAAGAATGTGAAAAGAAAACATTAGGACTCATTCATTGAACATATCAAAGGTTCTAACCATCCTATGAGAAATCATCCAAACAAGAAATTCTACCTTACATGTACCCTCAGGACTACGTTACTGACCAATCATTTCAGATGCATTATTATCATTTTTTTTTTTCAGATAGAATTTATTGAATGAACTTTCAAGAAGAATTTCCAGAAGATTTAAGTTGTCACACCCTTCTATCACCCCACAAAGGGTACAAACAAACCTTTTCAATAAAAAATAACATACAGGGAGGCTGACCAATTTCAATGTAATTTAATTCCTTTGGAACTGAAATTTCTAACCCAATAAATAAAGGGATGAGATTGGCAAAGTGGGATTAATATGTTATGAAAACATGACAATTTATAAAGACACGGTAAAAATAAATTCAAAGGAATTCTCAACCCATTTATCATCCCAGAACCTAATTCTCTTCCCGTCTTTCCGTTCTCTACAACGAGACAGTTTATGAGAACAAGAGTCAATTCCGTGTGAAATATACTTACACCATGCAAAAGAATATTGATATCTACACATGAAGGTCAGGAATAATAATACTGTGATCTATAGAAGTAAAATACTAACATTAATGATACAACCCTAGTAGAATAATCTGAAAGGCATTAGTCTGAAATTTCTTGTTATAATTTTAAGAAAAATTATTAATGACACCATGTATGTAACTCGGGCTAGAATAGCTTCTTTGTAGTTTTTGCTTTTTTTGGGGTTGGGGGGGCGGGCTTCGACCCGCCATCACCAAAAATAAATCAAGACAAACTATGATTTTCAATTAATTGAGTGCATCCTGTAGCCATCAACCATGAAAAAGAATAACTATCCTCCGCCCAATGCCATGATCTATGCAGTACAACATTAACATAAAAGGTAAATCTGGACTTCCACAAGAAAGGAAATATTCATTTAAATAAGATGTCTCACTTTCGATCCTCTGCACGTCTAGTAAAAGGTATACGAAGCTTGAAATTTTCCCCTTGATAACCAGCCTAAAAGAAGAATAATAAAGTCAACAATAAATGTCAAAATGGAAGAAACAAATTAATTTGGTTTGGGTAAAACAGAATTTGTTTAGTATTGATAAATGGGTAAGAGGCTTAGAAAATAATGAGTGTTTGATTGTAGAACAATTATTCTACATTAATGGCTTCAGTTTGAATGAGCTGAGGTTTATTTTTTTCCTCACGAAGTTACAATAGAATTTGAACCAGGTTCTACCACTTCGCACCCAGCTCCAATGCCACTTGACCTATGGGCTTTATTTAGTTTGGAAAAAACTGATTCTGTATATTATTTTGGCACAAGAAAAATGCTTTATTAAAAATATAAATGGGTTATTAAAAACAAAAAAGTTAAATTGGCAGTACCTTAACATTAAAACCAAGGCTATCCAAGTCCAAAATGTAGGCAAAGTCCACCTGGAGAAAAATATAAATAAGCTTGCATCAAACTATTCTCTCTCCACCTGTCTATCTCTGTGTATATATCTTGTATTATTCCAAAATACACATAAATGGACCTGAGAAATTCATGATGCTTCCAAAGAGTCACCCTGGCATATCCAACATGTCTTAGGGCGATATTGACACCAAATGCATTGATTTAGTTTTAACCAAGGATGAAAATGTCAGCCGTGCAGATAGTATCAGGCCCCCAATTTACAGATATTACAGGGGATATTCCGATATCCTTTTTTATATCGGTTCATATTGATGTTGTTGGTTCATTTGGATCAGAATGATCATTAGATTAATTGGATATTTAGTTTGATTAAATGGATGGGTTAGTAGATGGGTATTAAATTAAGGTTTAATTTGGTTCAAATTTGACTTAATTATACATTAAAAAATCACGAAATTTTTCTGCGTTTTTAGGCTACCATCAGGAAATGTCCATACTATCATCAAATATCGGGGAAATATCACCGATACATGGTGTAGAAATAGGATTACCCCAAGGTATCCGTGTCGACACTTTGAAAATCTGACATATCAGCTTATATTTTCATCCTTGGTTTTACTTAACTTGAGCAAAGTTTCTATCTCCTATACTGAGAAAGAAATGAACAATGAAATGAAGGAAAGAAAAGGAACTCCTTTCCTGTTAGTTTTCCGAAAGTTGAAATTACCGGAATCGATGTGGAGTGTTGCACAATGGCTTTTGTATCTTCAGCATGATCCCTATTCATGTGAGACTGACAAACAAAAGTTTTCAAATTCAGTTAGAAAGGACAACCAATTCAAATTAAGATAACCACAAAACATATAATGATAAGAAATTAGTACTGCAACAGGCTTTGAAAATTGTGCAATTGGATCAACTTTTGCAGCTTTATACTCCTCATTACTGAACTCTGAAAGCAAAATAAGTAAATGTTAAGAACGACAAAAATAGGTGTGATAAATGTAACAATATAATTAAATAAATAAATAAAATCATGTAATAATTCAAAATCAAAGGCATTTGTATGCTCCTTTCCAAAGATATCTAGAGAAAGTGAAATATTTCTCTTTTGTGAGTGACAAAACTACCCAAAAAAAAGCATTGAACTATAAACAATCACAAAATACCTCCTGATCCCAGTAAAGCTGTTGCAACCCCTGAAACGTATCGCACAACTTTTGGCTCAATGCGTATGAATTGGAAGTCACCAAAGTCAACCTTCAGATTGTATGTGATGATTTATTACTGACTAGAAACATATCATCCATATACATTTATTATGCTAAACAAGAGTGCATAAGTTACCCAAAATGCCTTGGGATGCCTAGCCAAATATGCAGTACGTATGGCTGCTTGATCCTTCTCTGGAACCTAAATGATTGTTTTAAAAGAAAAAAACATTTCAAACTGCTTGCAGCCAAAGAGAGTGAGAGATTGAGAGATAGATAGATAAAGTGCACTTTAAACACCATGCAAAATTGGTAAACAATTATTACTTACAGGAATAGCATCACCATGCAGAGTGACCACCAAATCAGTCCTATCTTCAGGATCTCTAGCCACAAGCAATGAGCACTTGGGATTAAGCGTTAGGTCCTATTGAACCAAAAAAATAACAGCATGATGGGATATTATATTGTTGAGATTGGTGTAAATAACATGCAGAGAGATCCACTAAGTAATGAAGTAGCAGCTATATTTGACTTGGCCGGTTTGAATGCTTGGAAAACTACATGTTTTTACACAAAATTATATTTCATGGATTGGAAGTTTAAAAAGTAATGATGCCATAGTCTTCCTTTCATATGAAAGGTCAGTATCATTTAAAGTGAAGAAAGGTTGCCGTCTATGAATCTATATAAATATCTTGTAGCTCAGTTGCAATCTATATAACATAATCAATAATCTTAGGGTATTGAAGTTGTAAAATTTTACCATGATAAGAGTTTGACCAACAACTTACATCTGCATCAGCTACTAAACGTGCTGAAGATGGAGGAGGGAATCCCATTGACCACATGAATGTTTTTACAGATTCATGAGAATAAATGCAGAGGAACCCACAAAGTAATAAAGTAGTAGCTAGTTTTTACTTCAACTTGGTGGTTTTCTTGAAAGCTACATGTGTTACAGAAACTTATATGTAATGGATTGGAAGTCTAAAAAGTAATACAGTCATTATCTTCCTTCCATATGACAGACGATCAGCATCCATACATGTGAAGAAAGGTTGCCGCTTATGCATCTGTATAACTATGCTAGCAGCTTTAGTTACAATTATACGCTTGAGTGTGAGCATTGACCAAGAGTGAAACGGATATAGGACAATGGTAATAGAAAGAAAGAAAGAAAAGAGAGATCCAGACTGACTCTGGTCTCTGGCATCTCGCACCAAAGGTATATTGGAACCACTCCCATAGAAATTTGAAAAATTCAGGCTTCCCATCGGGCTTTGGTTCACACCAAAGGTGTATTAGAATCACTCCCAGTCAACCCATGCTTCACACATGACCAGGAAATCACAAGAACTTTCACCATTAACATTTTTTATGGTACACTATTAAAAGAGGTGAAGACTTATGACGCGGTTCAAAGAAGGCATCCGTTTTCCTGCTTGTCTCCTCAATGGTGTATCCTATGTAAGAAGAATTTGGAAACGGTTGATCATACGTTCATTGCCCGGTGACCTTGGGTCTCTAGTTCAATTTGTTCAGGGAGATGGGCATTAGCTGGGTAATCCCAATGGACTGCTTTTCTCTTCATAGCGAAACACATAAATCGTTATGGCAGGGTAAGAAGGGTAAGAAGGCCAAAGTTATGTGGGGCTGCATGATCATGGCTGTGTTATGGGTGATATGGGCAGAGAGAAATAGAAGGATTTTGAAGATTATACAGGAGCACGCTTTGAGGAGCTATGAGGCAGAATTCGTTTTTGGTCTGCACTATGGGCATTTGTTTTCTCTGAGTTGGGAGTTCCTCTCTCCTTAATATCGTAGGATTGGCAGGCATCTACCCTATTAATTTTGCATTTCAGAGTGTTCCAGCTCAAATGAGCCGTTGGTTTTTATCTTTTTTCTCTGTTTTCTCAGTAATATAATTGTATCTTTATCAACAAAAAAAGAAAAGGACACTTAACTTACTGTTAAAGCTTACAATGTTGCCTCCTTATAGGGCCATTGGTACAGGAATCATTTAAAAGGGCCAAGATCAGTACACTTATAACTGCTAAGAAACAGAATTCCTAACACCTATTATATTGACCATGTGACATAAAGAGACTTACAGACAATGGACCTAAAGACTCTGAAACAATGAACCTGAAATACATGTGTAAATTGCATTTATTACCAAAAAAATAGTACAAAAATTATAAATCATGTGGTGCTTTGGACCTGGATGAGCTTATTTATTGTAATCTGAACTTGGCTCCTACGTCAATAAATCTCTTGGGATAGTGTTCTTTGGGGTATTGAGATAGTGGGCCTAAATTCTGGTTATTATGATTTAACTCAACTGTTTCTTGTACCAATGGTTTTTTTCATAGTAAAGAACAAACATATCTCATGGATGTAGGCAGGAATTTGTTGAACCACGTGAAACTCATGTGCATAATTTTTATTGTCTATTTATTCTCTTCCATTTGTGGTGTGATTTCTCTTTTGAATCTTGGTTTTCACTAATCCCAATTGATATAAATAAAAAATAAATAAAAAAGACAAGGCTTAAGTTTTTGCATTTGTACACAAAAAGTTTAACCATATAAAGAAACACAAGGACCAGAAATATATGCGAAAAGAATTTAAGTAGGTTTACAACAACTGAGCATTCTGACTTCAACCTGAAATAAATAATATGCATACGCAGCACATGCAAAGAACTGGACCCCACCTATTTTCTGATACACACTCCTGATCAATTTGTCTTAACCACCTGAACTAAAACATTTCATATTTGGACTGGAAACTAGAATTTGTTTGTTGACAATGTAAGTCAAATTTGCAATCTGCAATCTGCAATCTGCAATCTAAAGATCATATATAACATGAAGAACGTCCAAATTTCTGGGCAAACCTTTGTATGAACTGCCAAGCTGCTAACAGCTAATATTGGAGATCCATCAGCATCACATGCAAAGTCAACCATTGATCCTGATGGATAACCTTCATTCTTCTGCACATGAAAGAAAATCAAAGAAAATGATACAAGGATGACAAAGTTGTTGCAGCAATGAAAATCATAAACAACAATCGACCAGAGGTTAATTATGAGATGATAAAAACATAGGAATGATAAAAAGAAATGTATTATCTATTTCCCAACCATGTATTAGCATCAGACTTTCATTATCAGTACAAAAGGAAAAAAGCCCATTAGAAACCCATATTCTGATGGCTTTTTGGTCCAGCATCCCCTACCATGGCGTTACTCTACCACTGAGTTAAAAAGGCTTGTTTGATTCAATTCCTGAAGCCACTATTTAATTCCGCCCATATATGTTTGCAAGTGAAATGATTGTCTCTTCAACACAGCCGCATCCCTTTTCAGAATACTGTTGATTCACTTGGCGGTTGTTGCACTTAAATGGTATTTATGTTTTTTAAAATTCGGAATCATGTATCCTTTATACAATATCTTACTGTCATTGCAAATACAATTACTTATTCTATGCACTGCTTTCATCACTGATCAGAGTCATGAATCCAATTTTTATCCAAAAAATAAAAATCATTTGAACAGAACTTCACCCTTGTTAACTTGCTGTGAAAGGAACACAAGTCCAATTATCCCGAATTTTGTACGAAAGAAATGATACTCCACAAAGCCAATAACCTCAATACTGTGTATGGTTATTGCGAGAACCACCACAAAGACTAAACAATGCAAAAGGCTTCTAAAAGCCTAATTACTAGAGAGAGAAAGAGACATTAAGAGCTGCATCCAAACATTAACTAATGTTTCCTTCTGAGGGACGGTCTTTAAGCCTACCCTCAATCAGTAGATTGGGACCCTTTCTTTCTCTAAGTTATAATAAGGCTTATCTTTATCCAGTTGAGAGGACTCTCAGCTTAATAGGATTGCTCTCGTAGAGTTCCAATCCAGTTGGAACATCCAACTGTAATGCATAAAGCCCCCAATGGATGGCTCATTAGACCAAGCCATAAGCACAAATTTGAAGGTAACTAATCCTGATTCCTCATAATCCCAAAAGGAGATACTAATTCCTCGGTCTGTAAATATAACATACTACTTACAAGAAGCTCATGCACTAGTCTCACAATTAAATAACTAAAAAACAGATATTCATTTAACCAAAAAAAAAAAAAACTGATAGACAAACCTGTGAAAAAGTAGAGAGGGTTCCACGAACACTAAGATCAAGTAGAGTTCTGATTTCCTCAACAGGGGGAAGCCGAGCAGCCTTTTCCTGTAACAATAACCACATAAAGATCAACAAAGCTAAAAACTACCTGCACACATTCAATGTTTACAATAATAGTAATAGTACATTAGTGCCTCAAGCCAAAGTTTTAGGTATGTAGACCATTTCAATATGGGAATGACATAATGTACCTGATGAGATTGAATCAACTGAAATACATTGGCATCATCTCCAGCTGAAACACTCTGATTCAAGAACACCAAACCCAATTTCAGCTTTAACTTGCAGTTTAAAAGATTAGAACTTTACTTCAATTTTTTTCCCTTAATTTCTAAGACCAGTTTGGCTTTGATATAATCATATAACACAATGAACCCTTCATACATTGAATAATTAGATAGAGATATTTAAAACAATCAATAAAACCAACGAAAATTGAGAAGAAAAAAAAGTTGGGCCTTTGTTTTTCCACACTTCCTAAGCAACCAATTTGTAGAATCATGCGAAAATAAGAGTACCTGAGTAGTTGACTGAGCGGCAGCAGCCATGGATAAACGAGGAGTTTTTGGAGAGGAGAAGGAGGTGGAGGAATGGCGAAAGTGTAAGATGAGAGGAGAGGGAGGGCTATTACGGCCATTTAATCGGGAGAATAGGGCGGTCTGCCAAGGCGTCACCACAGTCCTCATCATTCTCTTTCTTCCCTCACCTACCTACCTAACTGTGCCTTCGTATTGTTAATGGTTTTCTCAAATATTAAATTTTTTATTTCTTTCATTTCTTAATTTATTTTTTAAATAGAAAATTAAAATACAGAGTAATATCTTTGCCCAAAAAAAAAAAACAAGAAGCTTGGTATGATGAAGGCCTTGTAAGTTGTAAGACCATCTCCAAACCCGTTGAGGCTAAACTCAAAATTCCACTATTCAAAATACAACTATTCATGTATTGATCGGATTTAAATTGTTTTTTCTCCAACCATGCAGACTCATTATTTGAGTCCGCAACTTTCTTAAATTATTTAAAAATAGTTAACCTCTAATTTTATTTTTGTCGTTAATTTTTTTAATATTATTTTTATTTCAACATTCGTGATTTAATTCTATGAACATTTTAACATTAAAAAAATTTAAATTCCAAAACATAATATAATTTTACTTTTTTTTTTTTAAGTAGAAATCAAAATTAATAAACTAATAACCATCAAAAGTAGTAGTTAGGTTTGAAAAAACAAAAACAAAAGCAGCTTCAAATGTAGCCGTTGGTTTCCAATGACAACCTCACTCTTGCGCGCCATGTGGCGTTGCCAACCAGCTATTGTGGCCAACCTTGTGCTAGTGCTTGTGCCAACATTGCGTCCGATAGGGCTCATTAGGTGGGCTGCTTCACATCGGCAGTTGTTTGTGTCATGCCCATGTGTCCCATGGAAGGCGCAGTACTTGTTGGTACTTCTCTTGTCAGGATCTCTCTTCGAAAGTAGTGACCTCCTCAGCCATGGCTTGTCTTTCACTTGGACCAAGATTTTATGTATCAAAATAGTGAACTTTGTATAGCCTTCATTTGTTGGTGCACCACCTTAGGATGGTGCCTTACGCTTTCCTCTATAGTTCCTACTACTAGGCTTATCACTTTTCTAACCTACCTCATTGGGTAGTTGTTTGGCTTGCATAGCAAACTTCTTCGTGGCAATTCAATTGTCATCCCAGAGTACGTAGCGTTCCGTGTCACGAAAACATCTGCCAGAGTCTGGCTGGGGGCGATAGTCAGGTCGTGCTTAGCTTGTAAGCTCTTCTTGAAAGCAAATGATGTGATTCGATCATCGCATCCCACAATGTTGGTTTTCTCTGCCTTGAATCTTTTGATGTAGTCTTGAAAGGACTCATCAGGCTTCTTGCGTAGGTTGAACAGGTGATCGGGTTGTTTCTTGATCGTCCGGTAGCAAGTGTACTCCTTTGTGAAGACAAAAGCTAGTTCCTTGAAGCAACTGATCAACCTAGATGGCAGGGTATGGAACCAATCATGAGCTACTGCTCATAAGTTCATGACACTTTTGAGGTGCATCAAATGGCTCTTGGGATTGGAATTCCCTTTAAAATGCGTGAAAGAAGAAGTTGAGAATCACTTTGGTGGAGCCGCCTGCTCGATCTCAGCGGTGAATGGTGAGGAGTTCACTTTGTCCACCACCTTGCACAGAGCATCTTCGAAATCTCCTCCAATCTTCAAGTCTCGAAGTCGGCCATTCACGAGCTCTCGACATCCTCTGCCCGTATGGCTTGTGATTCATGTAGTGCCTCCCATGATGGGGCGTTGCTTGTCTACCTCCTTGTTGTCTCTATGGAGCATATCTCTGTGGCTATCTTGCCTGCATGACATATTGGTAGATTGCGCTTGTGAGGGATCCTATGTGGCTTGTCGCAGTGAGATGGCTTTTTCGAAGCGAGCAGGTGAGCGTTTTTCTTCCCGCATTTCATAAGGATAATTGAGCGGTTGATCTCATCGGGAGCTTAATCTCGCATGAATGCTTCCATGCAGGCCCAAGTGGGCATGAACATCAGATCGTGGGCCCAACCTCTCGTGCACATTGGTATTTGGACCTAATCTCGATCGGAGACTCGATCTACTTTGAGCAGGGCTCGCAGATGCATGTGACATACTAGCGTGCTAAGAAGTACGCTTTAATCCTTCTCTTTGCCTCCTGCTCGACCTGCCTGGGACCTCTTGAACTGCCTGCCTGCGCACTCTTCCATCATTCTCTCTTCACCATGGGATCCAAGGCCAAGGTCTTGGACCAAATTGATCTGTCTGAGGAGCTGTTCAACCAAGTTGTTTTGGTCATCTACTCTTTGAGCGAGCTGGTTTACTATAAGCCTGAGGTATACTTGAATGCTTGGATACGGAAGAGAGACTTGTGCGGAGCCTAATTACACGAGGACTAGGGTTTCGTTGGAGGTGTAGGTAGCAATCGTGAAGCGCGGCAGTAAATGAAGGAACAAATGGAGTTGTTCCAAGATCATGCCATAATAGGCGGCCGCGCCAAGATAGCCGCAAGTGGTGGCTGCACCGTGAACCGCAGCTTCGTCGTGGTGATGAGCCTCAGATTCCCCCGCAAGACCAAGTAGCCACAAGGATGTGGCAGCCACGGGGCCGTGAGGTGGAGCCATGATCTTGGTCGAGGGACTGCGAGACGTATGGCTTTGGCTCATCGCAGATTGTGTCGTCGTGGCGGCCTTGCTTCGAGTATGCATGCGTCCAACCATGGTTGTTTGGAAGGCTTTGGTTGAGTGATGAATATGAGGAAATATATTCTTTTGATTCAAGAGCACGCATTGAGTATAACTCATGCTCTCAATGAAAGCACCAAAATGTTTGAGCAAAATTCTGCACGGGGGAATATTCGCATGTAGATTCTTTGACCTTCGAACTTTCTTCTCTTTCTTCTCCCTCGATCTCTGTGAAAAAAAGTTGGAGTAAATAGACCACACACGGGGAGGAGTTGGCCAAAGGCGTTCCGATGCCTAAGTTAGTTCGATTAGACCTTGAAAAAGATACGACAAAAGCTAAAGTGGTTGGAGTTTTCTCTGTGGTACGAGAAAACCGGGTGACCGGAGCCATGAGAGAGAGAGAGAGAGAGAGAGAGAGAGAGAGAGAGAGAGAGAGAGAGAGTTTCAAATAGGGATTTAGGATTTAGAATGTGTGATGTAACCATATATTAATAGTGCTCCTTATCAGTTAGGGTTTGAAGAATAATTCTTATTTAATTAGGATTATTCTTACCCAAAAAAAGGAGATTAAAATTAATCAAGGAGATTCGGTGGAAATTTCATCCTTATGGAGATATTCATATCTTAAATCAATTATAATTCCCCTAATTAAATAGAATTTAATTAAGATAATTAATTGACTTAAGGATTTATAATGGCAGAAATTGCGGGTAAAAGTATATGAGGGGTATCTATAATAATTATATTGATTTACAACAAAATTTACTATTTTATCTTTCATATTAGATGATTAATTAATTTTGTTCATATAATACCAGTTTAATATATCTATCACGTAAAAATCGGATTTTCCAGTAGTCCATAATCATACCGTCAAGTTTGAGTTAATTTGAAGGGAAAAACGAATTTGCACCTAATTCACTCCAATTTGATGAAATTTAACGGAAAGGATCAAGAATGTACCAATCGAATTGGCAAAATAAAAGTAATTAAAAAAAAAAACAAGAAACACTGATAATAAAACCATACTAATAACCACTGATTTAATCGATAATAACACATGGGTTTTCCTAATCCCAATCTAAATCTAATGTTTGTTTTTTCGTTTTTCGGCCATCTGGGTAAATTCATAAACTAACAAGAAGAAAAAAGAACAGAGAATTTCACCCAAAAAAAAGAAAAAGAAAATACAAAGATGGAGATCCATTCAATCAATCGGAGTGTGAATTGCTGGCGTAGGCAGAGAGATCGTCGGAAGAATCATGGGAAGAATCTTCATCGTCATCATCGTCTTCGGAAGAGGATGAGGAGGAAAGATAAGGGAGGCATATGAAGGCGACCAAACGACGTCGTAGCTGGTGGAAAGGGAAGCAGAAGAGGAGGTGCAGCACTTGGTGGCTACTCAATCTTTCAGGGTTGCAGGCTATGTATTGGCATATATTTGCTGATATATTTGCTACTCTCACCACCACATTGCTGTTCAACACCATCTCAGGCAGCCGCTCCTCTCTCTCTCTCTCTCTCTCTCTCTCTCTCTCTCTCTCTCTCTCTTGTTTGTTTCACGCTTTTGATATTCACCACCAAAACTAAAACGTATATATAGTTTTTGTAGCATTGTATTTCTAATAAATAAATAAAAATATATTGGTTGATAAAAATACTAACAAAATTAATGCTTTTCATTAAATTAAAATAATTTTCATAAACGCAAATTAGTTTGTTTCTTTTTATTTTCCCTGGTTTGTATCATTTTTACTTTCTTTTTTTCCCTTCATGTGGAGCGTTTCTGATGTGTCGGTGCAAATAGCACCTTTGGCTGGTGTTTGGAACAAAATTGACTATGGGCCAATTCTATGGCTCTGAAAAAAATATATGTTATTTTGGGCGTGAAACTTTGTTCTCAAAAGAAAAGGATTTGATTGGGCAGTTTTTATTAAGGTTTTTGCCACGAATAATCCCTGAATTTTTCTCAAGTTCTCATTTGAGTCCTTACGCTTTCAATTCAATCAATGTGGTAATTAGTCTTTTGGTCCAGATTGCATTCCACCAAAATCTTTAAAGGGATATTTTCTTCAATATACAACCTATTCACCTTGGCAGAAAGTAATACTCAAGTATTTTGCTCAACAATGCTATATGCTCTCTTTGACGGACCCCAAATGCAAAACGTAGTTCGAGAGAATATGGTCTAACTGAGTAAAAACATGAGCTTTAAGACTAAAATGAGCTATATTGAGATGACAATGTCCTTAAAATTGGTTACTAAAGACACATGGCCGGTTTTATTGAAAATTTTGTCGGAATGCGATAACGTGAACAAAATTGATGTGTAGACAAAAAAATTAAAGACAACATTAATTGATTTGAGAGTTTAAAGAATAAAACGAGGAGTTTTAAAAAGTTCATAGACCACTAGTGATACAAACCAGTTGTGCATCTTCTTTCAGTTTTTAAATTCCTTTTGATTTTTCAGTAAAGTTGTTCCCACTTCAGGTCCCCCTGCTGTAATTTTTTCTTCTTCCAAACATTATTTCATAACATCAAATTAACGTGCCTTTTCCAAGTCCTGCTACAAAGGTTTTTGAATTAATCGAAACAAAATTTGAGTGGTTTGCTACTGTCTCATTTGCTTCAAGGTAATTTTGGTTACAATTCTTTTTCAAGTGATGAAACCATTGTGGTCTACAGCCGTTACCAATTGTAGTCAAATCTCCAATTTTCACCAATTTGAGTCACTTCTCATTCATTCCACTGCTTACAAGTTACAACCTTCGGTTTTGATTTAGTAAAAGAGTAGCCTTGTTTTGAAGGTTAACCAGGCTCACACTGGGATTATGAAAAGTATCTAAACCACAGCAGGAACTACTTGCTCCTTTTTAATGATTTGAAACTGAACAATTTTCTCTTTAAAGAAGAACAAATTATAAGAACTAGCCACATAATGTTCTGCTAATTCGAAACAGTGGAACTCCCAATTTCTCACCCTATTATACCTGTAAACAAAAGATATTAACCAAAAATATGTACTCGCAATTACTACCTACTAACCCACCAAACGATTGCCAGGTGGTCTTAGAGCAGGGTTGATCCAACTAATCGGATTGACAGAGATCCAGGGCTAAGTGAAGAAAGGTAAATCACTCAACTTGAAGAAATCCTTTCTCCTCTAAGTAGGACACTACTTGGCCTGCCAAGGCAGCAGGCTTGGGGCAAACTCCGTCTTTCTGTTCTATTTCTATCTGACAAAATAAAGGTAAACTTTTCAGTTCGATTGGCATAAGTAACGTCTCAGAATTAAACAATGTCAAGTAGCAGATCCATGCTGACATGACCATTAGTTTTTATACTCCACCAAATACATACCTCACAGTTCAATGGTCGTTCATATGGATCATCTATTCCGGTAAAACCTGCCATCAGAAAAAATAATTACTTGAAAATTGGCTGAAAGAAACCAAAGACATAAGACGAAGGTGTTAATCAGAAAGATTTGTCTGCATGTACGTGCACTAATGCTCATTTAACTAATGAAGATTGATGAATGTAATACAGTTCTGGCATCAAACAGGTTAGGGAGTAAAAGAAAATGATATTCCATGCTCTGTGTTGGACATTTGGAGGGCCAAAGAAAAACAAAGCACAGTAATATAAGTATCAGAAGCCAGAACTCACTCTAACCTTCCCGGACCACCCATTTGAGTATTATAATGTTACCTTTGCACTCACATATGCGTAGTACAGGAAACTAATAAATGAGTTGCCCTCCTTGTAAGGAACCAAATAAAATGGTATTTCTTCTATATGAATTTTGAACTTAGTGATTTCCATGCGATAACATATACTGTCGTCTTTTGATACAAACCATATTAATATCGGGCTTCTATATTTGTTTTTATTTATATTTATTTCCTTTTAAAAATGGGACATAGAACAGTCCATGGACAATTCAAAAGCACACCTTTAATCTTTCCAGCACGTGCAAGCTTGTAAAGGCCTTTTGCATCTCTTGACTCACATAGTTCTAGGGGCATGTTCATGAAAACCTGTTGACATGGATAAAATAAAATAAATCTTCATGGTTTAAAATAGGTGGACCTGTTATACCAGATTATAAGAATAAGAGCCATATGAAGGAGTCTTGCCTCAATAAAACTTGCATCTGGTAACATTGCACGGCAAGCATCACGATCTTTCCTATAAGGAGATATCAGACTAGCAATACAGATCAATCCAGCATCCGAGAACAGTTTTGCTACCTCCCCTACATGAAAAACTTAATAGCTTACTTGCGTCGTTATTAAAAGAGATAAAATAGATGCCATATTCAAATCTGACACACTATATTTAACTTTAATAACTGAAAATCCAGAATACAGTCATTGTAGCATCGAATAATCTTTAAGAAATAATTAAAAGATTTAAAATTCCAATCCTAGCTATGCTTGTTCAAATTTGGGGGTTCATCAACAACTATTTAGCACTAAATGTAAATGACAGCAATTCTTTTATTGGGAACGAAACAATATAAATGATAACAATTAAACAGGAAGATCACACGTCCATCATTTGGATGAGCTATAAACCTGCCTTTAATGATGCACACACTTAGTGCCCTCATGCATCCTACACACACCCAATTGTGCATGCACAACACGGGCACTGAAATCCTGATTCAAAAAGTTAAGCATGCCAGAATAGGTTTGGCCATACCAAAACTACATTAAATTAAATTAAATAAACATGCTCAGTGTGGGCTATATTCAATATCAGCTTACATGTCTTATGTGTTATCCAAGATTAATTTAATTTACGTTCCCTTATCAGAATTCTTTGTTGTCAAGAAAAACATACCAACTCTGCGTATATTTTCAGCCCTGTCTTCTGCTTTGAAACCAAGATCCTTGTTCAGACCATGCCGAAGGTTGTCTCCATCAAGGATGTATGACAGCTTTCCCTTGGAGTGCAGTTCTCTACTTAGTGAGCATGCCAGTGTACTTTTCCCTGATTCCAGAAAAGAGTTGAAGAAGGCATTTAGTAAATGCATAGACTGGAGTGAAAATGAAAGAAATTAAAGTTCTTGTGATTTTCCTCTTGTGTGTGAAGTGTTAGTTGACTTAGATTTAGTCCAGAAGCCTTGGTGTGATGTGAAAGGCTGGTGTGTTCTGAGGCTTCTTCCAATCTTTCTCTAGGAAGTGTCCAAGACATAATTGGCGTGATCGTAAAGTTTGAAATGAGTTCGGATCTCTCCTCTCTTCCTTTCCCTTACTCTGCCATACATTCATGACTCCCTCTTCTTTCATCTCTCT
Source organism: Prunus dulcis (assembly GCF_902201215.1). Classification (NCBI taxonomy): domain Eukaryota; kingdom Viridiplantae; phylum Streptophyta; class Magnoliopsida; order Rosales; family Rosaceae; genus Prunus; species Prunus dulcis. The sequence continues at coordinate 590,018 of NC_047656.1, read as the reverse complement.
CCCCTCTCTTTGATTTTCTTCTTTTGGGCAGAAAATGATAAACAAAAACATTATTAAACTGGGCATTAGAATTTTAATAATTAAAAACATTTCTGAATATAATGAAAGTTAGAAATGCAGATATCAACCAATGGCTGGACCAGTGACCTACTTGGGGGTTCACATCCAATTGAAGCATGCAACTCTTTTTGGCCCATATACTCACTACAGATCAAAAAGCCATCAGAACTTCTCCCTGCCTTGACAACATTCCATTAGTCCTCCTTTTGCAGCTCCTTAAGCTACAAAACTGCGCTTCTTTTTGTGGATTTGGACGTTCAGTCATTTGCCTCCATTGTACATTGCCGAACCATCTCTAACAACTTTCTCTCATTACCTCCACCTTCTCGAGAAGGCATATTAAATTTCTTATTCAGTCTGATGATCTTCACTGGCTGGTCATTCCTTCAGCAACATGATTATAGATATGCTCATTCTATATACTTGCAGTTCGATGTTCAATTACCATAAAGCATATTGGTCTACTAGCTACATAGTTCCAATTTGTCCAGATTTTGAACTACACCTAAATCACCACTTTCCACTTCATATGCACTACAATAAGCAATGCCCACTACACACACTGCTTATGGATTGATCAATCCAAAAATAACCAACAGTATGTTTTCTCTGGTACCTTATGCACTCCACACCTTACTTTCAACAAAAAGAATACTCTAACTATCAGAACCTTATTTATTAAAGAGCACGAACACATGCTCCCAAACGATGAAGAACATTAGCAGAATATTGTTTTTCTGACCATTCACGCTACTCTAAAAGGGATACTCTGACTTTCAGAGCCACAGAGTTGCCTCGTTAAGGAATAATGCCTCACATTTAAATTCTAAAGGTCCTTCTAGAGACATGATAAAACTGGGAAGATTTATCAATCCATTCACGCTATTGCAATACGATGTAAGCAATTCCATCTTATCACCGTAGTCTAGTACCAGTGACTAACCAATGGAAATTATAAATATCCAATGACAAATAGATTTAGGACATCAAGAGGTGTTAATCCTTTCCACCATAGGAGCTAAGGAGGGAGGTTTAAATATGATCTAAACACATGTTAAGTCCACACACTTGCAATTAACCACGCTGAGAACTTTACAATCATACCAAATAATGGTACAGATATCATATTAGCAAATTGCCATGACAGGCCAAAAACAAAATCCAGTCCCTTAACAGTGTTGTTGTACAAATGTCTGACGAAAATCATTAATGACAACAAAAAACCACAAAATAAAAAGATCATGTAGAAAGAAACGTAAGCTAATGAAAAGAAAGATTTATTCTCATGTGCAGCTGTATTTGGTTCCATAAAAGGAAAAAAAAAAAAAAAAAGATATGCAAGTCAGTTAAAAAAGAACCTGATCCACTGAGACCCGTAATCCATACAACACATCCCTTTTGGTTGAGTAGTTTCTGCCTTTCAACCTTCCCAACAGGACATTCTTGCCAAAATATATTTGTTGAAGTGTTCAGAGTAGACATCAGATAATATTTTTCTGTTTCATTAAAACAATAAAATCATTGAAGGGAAACCAGAAATGTACTCAACACATTCAATATTTACAATGAGCAAAAAACAAAATCTTACTAACAAACACTTGTTTAAGTTACAATTTAACGTTTTAAAAAAATAAAGGTTCTTCTAGATTTTGGATGAAGTAATGGTGATAAGTTCAGCTAATTGCAAAACAAAGTTGATGCAAGGAACACCAATTGTGTCATAGTTGATTGTTGGGTTCTTGCTTGCTTCATGGTAAATTTTATTTTAAACAAAAGTCATAGTTGATTGTTGGGTTCTTGCTTGCTTCATGGTAAATTTTATTTTAAACAAAAGTTACTAATAGCCTTGTAAGAATACAAAGTTGTTGACGAGTAGTCCACTACATTCGACAGAAAAGACATAATTTCCTATTAAAAAAACCCAACCAACGTAAATACAAAACCATGATGGAGCCTATTCAAATGCGGTCCTCCAAGCTGCAACAACAAAGAAAGAGATATATCCTGAAACTCAGGCAAAAACCGAAGCCAAATGAAGTCTGAAATCTTACAGTAGGACAAAGACTTTCCTCCGAGTCTCCTATATAAATTCATAAAAGCGTTTTGATTGCTCTATAGTGATGATGATCAACCTTTATTACTACTTTTTGCTTGTTAGACTTGGGAGTTACCGCTAACAGTGATAGATATCACAATGTAATCCAAACTCCTCACTCCAGGGCCCCCCAATATGCAAATTTTCAAAAATTTCATTTGAACAAGAAAATGACCAAACAATCAAATATTTCAAGAGCAACTGATTGTCTGTGAAAAAACCAATGTACCATTAACCAAAATCCATATTGAACAGCAAAAAACAACAACAATAACAACAAAAGATCACGATCATAAGACCTTAACAGACAGAACCTACATTACAACCATATTACAACTATAAATTCAGCAAGACCCATCTATTAAACGAAGAAGCAGATAAAGATATATTGAAAGAGATGCACAATACCTGACGAGTGTTTGCTTATTTGCCCGAGAGAAGAACAAGATGGCCGAGGCTTGGGAGGGCCAAACCAAAAGCTGGAAGTGTTATACTAGAGAAGAGAGAGGAGGGCAAAGCCAAAAATAGAAGAAGCGAGGAGAAGAAGAAGGGCATGGAAATGGAAATGGCCACCCATGTCCCTGTTTTCAAGGCATCTTGTTTGGTTTTTGCCTTTTTGGTTCTTTTTGGGGCTCGGAATGAATCTGGACGCATCCTCCTCTTCCATAGCTAAATTTGCTACGACGTAGAAATCACTCACTCCCTCACTAATTTCCTGTTACCACGTGCGATGCGACCGTTTGGCATTTGTAGTAGTCAGTCAATGCTCCCACGAATAGTCGTCGGATGAAAGTGCCTTGCCTTCACTGACGTGGTATTATCGTGGCGTTGGATCACTGGACAATTGGGTGAGTCAGTCGTCCACTTAGGCGATGTTGTTTTGTCAAGATGGTGACGTAGATTTTTCTATGAAATTTCCGTCTCATTACGTTTTTTAAAATTATTTTTGTAATGAGAAGAGCTAATTTACAATTTTTAACATTGGAGAATGTCTCTCTCAAAAAAAAAGGCAAAAAAAAGAGAAGAGATTCGAGATTGCGTCTTAAAAAATAAGAATAATAAATATAAATATAGTAATAATATTGGGTCGGAACACTGTCTTAACTAATTATTTATATAAGTCTAATAATAAATTGGCATATTATTCTTGAAAAAGAACGATTTAAACTAAGGGGTTTGGGTCATCTAATAATAACATTTTCATTAATTAGATGACTATTAAGGATGTCTTCATTATAGCCTCTTATTATAGCCTCACACAAAACAAACATCCATAATCAGGTTAAGGTCATTGAAACATTAGGCATATTGAATTATATTTGTATTGGCCTTTGCCTTTCCAATAAGCAATTCTTTAGTGCAATAACTTCATAAACTTATACAATCATTTTGTTAAATATCAAAATTAAAATTATATATATAATTTGTTCAACATTTACACCTTAATAGCACATATTTTTCCTTTCATTCTTGTAAGGGAGAAGGCAGATATTAATCTTTTTATGGTCAATAAACGACTTTATTGAAAAGCCAAGGGCATGAAAACCACTAGTGTCCATTATATCATCTAAACGGTGATAACTTTAGAGAAGAAGAAAAACTTTCCAAGACAAATAATGTAAGCCAAAATACAATATCAAACTGGTGGTGCAGGTAAGCCATCCCTTAATAGAACACCAAACAAAGAGGGAGGAGGTCTAATGTTGCACCCTCGCAAAGGCCAAAGCTGCAGCATAATGGGCTGCTTCATTTGCTTTCCTAACAATCCAACTCCATCAAATTGTCTCGAAGAAAGAAACATACTTCCATATTTCCCTAAGAATTGGATATTCCTCCATATACCGTTAAGCTGCTTCTTAGAAACACGCTCAAGAACACACTTAGTATCGCTTTCAATAATAATCCATCTATCTCCCATGGCTCTGGCCATCTTCACCCCAACAAGAATCGCCTCCACTTCAGCCTCCTGTGGCGAAGATATTGACATAGTGAGTGTTTCCCCTCTCATGAACACCCCTATGTCATCACAAGCCACAACTCCCACCCCTATCTCATGAACACCCCTATGCTTCCTTGCAGCACCAAAGTAGTCCTAGGAATGTTATCTCGGAAGATAGCACTGCATCTCTCCTTCCAAATCTCCCAGCAGATAATAACAACAAAGCACAATATATCAATGCCAGAACTATTCCTAGACAGTAGAGATCAGATATCAAATAGCCAGAAATCAAATGTGGTAAAGCTATGGGCCGGAGGCTTGTAATTCAAAGGGGACTAGAACCAAATGCATTCCACCCACAGACAGAACAAAAATGACAAGTGGGCGGGGCACTTAGGATTTGTCTATGATTCGAAGATTGGCCTTCACACGGATAACATTAGCCACCACTCTCTAAAGGAATTTCCTAATTTTCTGGACCATTGCCAAATTCCATATTGTATCCTAAACTCTTCTTTCCACTTAATGAAAGGAGTATTTAGGCACCGAGAGAGAAGTTGATCGTTTAGAAAAAGCCGAGTGGTACCCACTCTTGACTGAGTAGTAGCCTCCTTTTTCCTAAGGCCAAATAAATTGGTCCGATTCATCCATGTTACAAAGAGGAATAGCCTTAATGCAATATGCCTCAGCTTCAGATAAAAGGTGCTCAATACTTTGGAGCAACCAAGTATTCCCATCCCGGTCAATAATGGAGCTCACCATCATTGGTATGGGGCCATAAACAATCTGAGATGGGAACATGTGAGATTTATCAAATGGTGGAAGTCAGTTATGATACCATATCTAACGAGAGTCTCAAATGACATCTTTTTAATATTATTTTGGAGATTTTATGATTGAAATTTGGCTCAATAAAGATAATTTCACTTGTTGTTACATCTCATTCTCACCAATTGGATTTATGAATTTTCTGTATTTAATTTGGTGAACTTATTAGGTGAATTTATCTTTTGTAGGAAGTTGGAAAGCTAAAAGATGAGGATATATATTTGTCCAAGTTAAAGCCAAGTGTGAAGAGAATTGCTCGCTGATTTTATTGAAGAATTGATTTTGAGATTATTGTGATTATAAAGAGAAGTAAAGAGGGAGAAGAAAAGACAAACTGTTGAAGCTAAAAAGCCTTTTCATGTCATTCATAGCCATTTAACCCCACTACCTTACCATTATTTCTTTTCCACTAACTCTCCACCATCAACACATGTTTAATCCAATTAATCCTCCACTTAAATCCTTTTTTACCCACCATGAATGTATTAACTTTCCACTCACCTCATTGACTACTATAAATCACCCATCAACTTATTTGGCAAGGACACCACTATGACAGATTTCTTTATCCATTTCATTCAAAATTTAGTTATGTTTTTCTTTGTAATGAGCTGCTAGAACTCTAGCTAAGGCTACATGGAATGTCCTTTGAGTAAGTTTGTGAATTGTTCTTTAATCCAATATACGGTATAAACTGCTAAATTCTTTTATTTTTGGTTGTTCAATATTTTCATATCCTTTTATTTTGATTGATGTTAAGTGCTACTATCTTTTCATGAGTTCAATTATATTTTTCTCATTGTTAAGAATTGACTTAACATGCTTTTAAATTAAAAAAAATTTAGATATTAAGCAATTTCATTTTCTGAACAATCATTAACAAAAGATAACATTGAAAAATTAAATTGGTTTTAATTTCTTTATCTTCCGGTTAAAGTTTCTCAATGATAATTTTAATCGAGTTATAATTTGGATTAAAGAGTATGAAACATATTTTGCTTAAAGAATTGAACCTTGATGCCTTAGCATTTCCATTATTGATATTTCATTTTTAATAAACTCAATCTTTACAACACTAAAATCAAATTACTTTTCCATTTTGCTTGTCAATTTTATTTTGGTATGTTTAATTATTTCTTTATGTGCATACATTTGTCTACCTGCTCCATACCATACTTGAACTTCCAAGATTATTATTAAGTGTGACTACTTGCACTTGGGTAGACGCAACAATATCCGAACAGGGCTCCCATGTCCAATTTACCACTTAGACCCTTCAAAAAAATGTTTCCTACCCTCCAACAAGCTAATCTAGGCCCAAGATTACCTTCCCCTCTCTGAGCCTTTGAAAAATCAAAGTTTGGGAAATATTTCCTTTTGATCACACGAGCCCATAGAGAAATTAGAGTTACACCAAATCACCAGCACTGTGTGGGGGTCTTTTTCTTCCGGCAGCTGCAAATGGGCTGGGCTGCCGTAAAGCAGAAATTACTGGAATTGCCCCCTGTGCCTGAGTTCAAAAATTAAGGCCCAAAAGCACTTCGAAAGGGCAGTAAAGCCTTAGGAAGTGTTCTGGTTATCTTCACCAACGAAAATGATGGCTGCTTATAGGTAATTTATGCTTGCTTACAGATAAAGTTTTAGCTTAGCATGAGGAGATTGTGGCATGGGAGCAAGGTCAGCATGAGTTGAGCACCAAAGAGGAGAATAAGGCTTCCTAGGGAGAAATGGGAGTGTTTAAGATGAGGGAGACAAGGTTTGCAGGATGATCTTGGCTAAAAGGGGCTAAAGGAAGGGCATTACTTCTTCCGGCAGCTTGACAGACTCTGAAAATAGTCTGTTAACAGAGAAGAACGAAGAAGAAGAGTGAATAGGGCTACTGGATTTTTGCTAGTAAGAGAGGAAGCTTGCTCTCTCAGCCTGGGTTGGGTTTTGCTAGGTGGAGGGGACCTCCTTTTATAGCTGCGGGAAACCCTCATTCCCCAAGAAACCCTAATGGTCTCTTCCCCATCTTAGCAAGGTTTTCCTTCCCTTTTCCTTTCCTCTCTTGACTTTTCCTGTTTTAGTGAGATTTTTCTCTATCTATTTGCACAAAATCAGGGATTTTGGAGCTCAAGGCCTCCTTTCCTGCGGCTGCTTCAGTAGAAGATTTCTACTTTCAGCCATCTTTTTTTCCTTGTTTTCTTCATTTTTCCAAAGCTAGGTTTGATAGGAAGGAGTTGGGGTGTGTATGTTGGTTTGAAGAGTGTCTCTCTTCCTGGCAGCTTGCATGTTAACATCCCTTGGTTTCTCTGATGTTTTGTTTTTGGAACTTGATCCATTCCCATGTGTTGTCACTTCCCAGCAGCTCTGTTCAATGATTCTGCAGATTTCTACGTGGCTTCTATCTTTTTTCCAGCAAAGGGCTGAGATTTTTATGGCTTATCTTGGGTTTTTTTGTATGGGCCAAAGTGGTTTCTTAAGCAAGTGGGCTGTTTTATTAATATTGGGCTTTTGGTTGGGCTATTAATTCTTTGATTGGGTTATTTTGGTTGGGTCATTTTGGTTGGGTTATTTTCCCCCTTTTTGCTCACCCATATATTTGGGCCTAAGAAATGGGCTTGGGTTTCGAGGCTCCCAAGCAACCCGGAACCTCCATTTCTCGTCCCATCAATGGGCCTCATGACGACCTATTACCATCCATACCACAACCCACTCAAGCAAGCCCCGGGCATCTTGCGTGGCTTGGGCCCACTTAAACTTGTAGCATGACATGTTGTTTATTTGCTTGGCGTGGCATGTGTATAAGCGCATATGGCGAACTTTCGCGTGCCCAAATTGGGTTTCTTCTCGGTAAGGTATCGCATTGGGCTGAGAATTTATTTGGGCCGAAGCGTGGATTTTTTGGGCCTCAATACACTGCTTGGGAAGGAGTCTGTTGATGCTTGATTTTTGCACCACCAATTCAGAGTGCCTAAACCCTTTCAGCCCAACCTTTCTTAAGGATGGTTCTTTTGGCTTCAAGAACGCACTTATGTAGAACTCTCTTTTCCTTGTATTTTGGGGAGCAACGTTGTGCCATGGGCAATGGATGTTGACTTCCGTAAGGAGAAAACAAGAAAAGGTCACTAGAGGTGGTGGTAGGGCCACCAACCACCCTTTGATGCCTAAATCAGATCTTTCCCAAAAGAATTATTACAAGTAGTATTCTTAAGTCGAGGGAGAGTTCTAGCTACCTTTTTTTTTAAAAAAAAAAAAAAAAATTAATAAAAGTACTGCTTTTTATATTAGGAAGGAGGAGCCCTCTTTTTGTTCTCTTCTGATGTGTGACTATTAAACCTTTGATGACGTAGCATCCTCGGATTGAGGGCTCGATGGGATTATGGCACGTGGTTGTTTCTGCTGTGGGATTAGCACACCTTTTGGGATCAAGTCTGGTGGGCCTTGGTGCCAAGGTTTAGGCCTTCTCAAAGGAGCAAAACATGGTCTTATGCGTGAGGCCTTGGTGCTTGGTCATTTCATGGGCCTTGATGGCCTTGACTTGTCTCAATTGAGCCTGGGTAGTGTTAGGGGAGGCCAATTCTGGATTTTTAGAGGGGGCCAATCACTTCCTCAAGTGAGCTGGGACTAAGTCCACTTTGGGTTCTTAAGGGTGGGCCTCAGAGACACTTCACATACAACATAGAGCATTATTAAAAGTCTCAATATCTCGAAAGCCCAAACCCCTCACTTGTTTCGAAAGACAACGGGCATCCTGTTATAAATCTAGAGAAATTGGAGAGAGAGAATTAGGAAACTGAAGGGAGAGAATTGATATATGGAAAGTAGAGAAACTAATCTCATTATTGAAGGTTTTGTTATCTGTATATTACAATGAGGGATGTGTTCTATTTGTAGGCAAAGCCTTCCAACATGTGGGCTCCATCTTCTATAATTTACAACACTCCCCCTTGGAGACCACAAATGGTATAGAATATGTCTCGTTAAAAACCTTGCCAGTAAAAACCCAGTGGGATAAAAACTGGTCGAAGGGAAAAAGAGTACATAACCATGTGTAACATAAAATTCTGTGTATATTGACACGCGTGCGACACTGCCTCGTTAAAACCTTGCCAGGAAAAACCCAGTGGGATTAAAACCTGGACGAAGGAAAAAGAGTACAGTGTGTCAAGGTCTTTATTGACAGCACGCTCCCCCTGATGCTTGGCAAAATATCTTGAAGTCATACTGTTGATCATCTTTCTGAATATCACAGTTGACACTGCTTCTGTGAGTCAATCTTGAGCGACACTGCCTCGTTAAAACCTTATCAGGAAAAACCCATTGGGATAAAAACCTGATGAAGGAAAAAGAGTACAGTGTATGAAGGTCTTTATTAATACCATGCTCCCCCTGATGAATATCTCCCCCTGAAAACTTCATGACTAACTTTGTTCCAGTAAACGACCATATAAAAATTCTTAAAGTGTCCAACGGATAATCCTCATAAAAATGCTTCAACACTTTCTTAGTATAAGCAATAATCTCGTTGGCATAATGCTCGATCTTTCAGTCGAGACAAATATTTCTGGAACTCTTGAGAAACTTTAATGTGTTGCAAACACATTATAATCAATATACTCACTGAGGCAATTTATGTACATTAACATTGAGTACAGAGGGGTACATGTCATTCAGGGACTTGCTTTATGCAATTTCAATCCTTTCAAGGATTTTGTTTAAAGGGATTAAACTTTATGACACATTATATAGCTTTAACCCAGCTATTTATACATCTTTAGGGAATTACTTCTGGTGATATGCTCCGTGCATTTAATAACCCTTAAAGATAACATGTTGGTCTCCGTAAATGTGCAATAAAGGGGCACAATTGAATCTATAAATATGGAGAAAACCCAACATTCTTTGTTTATGCCAAAAACATTGTGTCATACAAAGTAGGTATATTCCCTTTTATTCCGAACACCCAAGTATAACTTTCAGTATTAACAAATTTTGGGGTTCGTATTGTGGGTTTGTTCTTTCACGTTCATTCTTATCTATAATGGAATTACTTCATTCCATTTTGGCCAATGATATTGTCGACATTTGATAATTGAACGTGGTTCCAATTAACACAGCCCATTGATGATTTGAGTAGCTACTCCAAAATCAAAATTTGCCATTCATCAATTCATGATCCCACCATTCTCATGTGCATGCGCATGCATCAATTATAAGCATTTCTTTGCTTTTGGGTACCCAAGCTACTTCAGGGGGCTTTTATGATGTGAGAATGTGGATTATAACCTCCAATGGAGCGTTATTTTACAGTAGGGCGTGAATAATCTCCATTTAGGGAGTTGGAACATTTAGAACCCATATATCTGTCATGCTACAGGCATGCCACAGATTAATACATACATGTTAATTAATTTCTGGGACCTTAACCCATATTATGGGACTTTAACCCATATAATTTGCTACGCATTAGGCGTGCACAATATCAATATTGACATGTTAAAGGATTGTCCTTTTGGGACTTCAATCCATATCATTTGCTACGCAACAGACGTGCATCATATTGATCACTGCTATACCCATATTATGTTCTTATGGGACTTTAATCTGTGCAGTGTATTATCAATGTATCCAACTTGCAATTTGTAAAATTTGCATTAATAATTCATGGATACATACAAGCCATTCTTTTGGAACGGACTTATCTCCCCATTTGGTTACCTTTCTAGATAAAATATCAAATAAGTATATAAGCATAAAATAACACAAGTATTGCTTACATCCTTAGGTGGGAGAAACTTTTCTCAAGTATCATTCATGCTTGTATCGGCCCAGTAAATATAATGTAGCGCTTGATGATCTAGTTATATCCTGCAAGAGCAAAATCACAATTCTTTTGCCTCTGTCAAAACAAATAACCCTCAGAGTTGGGATCACTTCATGGATTCTTTCTTCAGATGTTCATTCTAAAGAAATAAAATCTCTTATGAACAGAGAGTTACAAAAAGAGAAAAAATGCAAAAAAATTGTGATATTGATTGCAAGATAAGGTAAGCAATCAAGGAAGGAAACTGGTGGGAGCAGACAAGCAGCTCAGCAATCAAGGAAGGAAACTGGTGGGAGCAAACAAGCAAGCTCTCATTTCTCCTAGTCTAGAAGGACCTCAGGAGATTAGAGCATAAGGTCGCCTTCACAGTTCCCTAATGCAGCGAAAACGTGATCAGGAATAGTCTCGCTTCCTGAATGGATGATCAGGGATAGTCTTGCTTCTCGGGCATATTGAGTGCTTACTAATAAGAAAAGCAAGTAGATATTGCATCACTAGATATGGAGTAAACTGGATGTCTTCTGCAAAGAAAATTTCGTTAGTAACACATTTATACACAAATACAATGAATAGGTAGAACCGGTGAATTTCAAATTAACCATAGGAAAATTGCGAGATTCTCGGGATACTTTTGAAAAAATAGCTACGTGAAATCCGTAAAGCAAGATCGGCTTTGACGAAAATAATATTTGAAAACGCCGAAAGTGCCGACAGGCATTATCAGAGGCCACGTGAAGTTTTGGACTCTGGGAAATAAAAAGATAATATGGGGATTCGAGAAGATATTGGGATCCTGGAAATGTTGCCACATTTTCGTCTATAGATATTGCCTTTGCAAAACTTGATTGGAGCAACTGCGTTTCAACTCAACTTCCTTCATTTTCTAAAACTTTAGTTTTTGTAAGACTTTCTTCGAAACCTTCTTAAAATGGCTTCCTCTTCTTCCTGCCCAAATTATTTCAATTTAAATGATGCTCCCCCAACAACCAGTGACGCCAAAGTTTGGCGTCCATCCTTTGTATCCCAAAATCGTCATCTCACAGTTAATGATTATGTGATGATGAATGATGCTACTGCTATCATAGTAGCTAGGAATTTCATTATTCCAATGGATGAAATGTTGTTGGCAGGGAGGTCTGAGAAAGAGGCTATTGATGACTCAATGGCTTTTAGCATTCAGAGTGCTGCTTCTGTTTCTAACATGGCTGATCGTTTGCGTGCTAGAGCAAACGAGGTTGAGAGGCTAACAACTGAAAATTCGTCTCTTCAAAGAATGCTTCATGAGTCTCAACAGGAGGTTGAGAAACTTAAAGGAGAGAATAATTCCTTGTTGAAACTGGTGAGTTCGTACTCTGTTGATACACTGAGAAGGCTAGACATGCTGCAGGTCTCCAACGAAAGAATTTTGGGAGACCACGAGAGGCTCATGGCTAGGCTTAAGAGGCGCCGTCCTCTTCCTTCATAGGCTTCCAGAACATAATGTAATTTTATAGATTTTACAGGGCCTTCACCTTCATTGCAGGTGGAAAAAAATCTATCTGTTATATTCCCCTTTCCTGTTATAATAATTGCGCACTTTCTTAAACTTGCACCTGTGGTTTTTACGTCTTTTCAAGATGGTCATGAAATATGAATTGAGTAAAGACCACGGTAATATTGCAATAAAGTAGTGAAGAACATTAACTACTATATACCCACAACTTCAAGTTTTAGGATCTCTCATATATTTAGATCCATGGGCTTCCGGCCCAGATATAGCAAAATATGTGGTGAGCCTCAATTTGCAATAATACCTCAAGGGTTGTTCATTTAACTGTTGGAACTTTAGGTTCTCAACACTGTTAGATTTTGAACTTCAGGCCAAAATCACATATTCTCATGGTATGGACATTCTTACAATTTTATGTACATATTTCGGGACTTCAAACCCTTACATAATTGTCCATATTTTGAGGAACTTCTGGCATCTCATGTAATTGCTCATCCATGAGTTTAAGGAACTGCAGGTTCCCTTTTGTATATAGTGACGGTTTACCCAAAATGGTTAATATTTATGTATACGTCACTATATATATATCCGGTACTATTCATCAAGTCATGAATACGTATCTATTCATGTGTACAGTACATTTGCCAGTACAGTTATCATCCATGTGTATGGCACTATGAACCAATATGGTACTGTTACATCATTAAGGAACTCAAGGTCCTTATTTACATGTCAAGGATCAAGGATCTTCAAGTCCGATCTCTTGTTTACAAGTATAGTACCGGAGAGACTGCCAGCTCTCATATCAATATCATCATCAAGGATCTTCAAGTCCTGATGTAATTGTATGATGAGGATCAAGGAACTTCTGGTCCTGATCTGCATATTGTAAAAACTCATCATACAGCACAATTAATCCATAAAATAAATTGCTGGTAAATAAATTACTGGTATGGACGATAAACCCGCACCATACTTTAAATAAATGTAAATGTGCGGTAAAATAAATTCATAAAGTATGAGGGTCAATTCTACATCATACTTTAAATAAATGTAAATTTGCGATAAAGTAAATGTGCTTGTATGGGCACTAATTCTGCTCCATACATTTAAATGACAGTAAAGGCGTGGACGATAAACCCGCACCACCCTTTTAAATAAATATTGTTGTATGGGTAATAAACCTACACCATACAGTTAATAATGTACAGTAAAGTAATTTCTTAAAGTATGAGGGTCAATTCCACATCATACTTTAAGTAAAAGTAAATTTACGATAAAGTAAAGGCAATTATTGGTGGGTTCTTATCAACACCACGATCAAATAATATAGTAGATAATATTATTATCGTTTGTGGAAGGCATCATGATTGTCTCTCAAATCAAATGCTTTCCAACGTAGTTTTGTACAGGTTTGAATCCATGCCCCTCCTTTTCCACTGCAGCCACTGTACCTGCACCAATTGGCTTATTAAATACTATAGAGAAATAATAAAGTAATAGAAAGCGTAAGTGGGTTTGCTGTTCTCAAAACAGGCGTTAGCACTTCTCCTTTCTGAAAAGGACTTTAAAGTCAATGGTTCAACACTCATTATGTTCCTTTTGTTGGGTGTTGCCGACATAGGCAAAAGCACAGCTACCGGATTTATTCCTCTAGTTCCGGATCCTCACGGCCCATAGAGCATGTAACTTCATACCAGGTGCATGGATTCCTGCCAAGCTGCCAATCTCTCATACAATCCTATTACTTGGTCAGCCACAGTCCACACAATGGCCTGCCGAGGTGGTATCCTCATGAGCCGAGGCAGCAGTCCTTTCCACAAGGCAAGAAGCCCTTCCTCTGCATATCCCTCTCTCTCTCTCTCTCTCTCTTGTTCTTGAACCGGCTGAGGGCGGTCCGGTTCTTCTTTTACTATAGAGTGAGAGATGGATGAAGGGTTTGACTGCACCACAGTTCCTTGGTGATGATCTTCGGTGGTTCCAATAACTTGAGTAAGAGCAGAAACCATGGCAGACATATCAGCTTCTGTCCAGTTTGATTCATAATTAGGAGGGAAGTCATGGTGCTGCTGAGGATCTCTCTCTTTCTCCTCCGATGCTTGTGAGTTTCTTTGATGGATCACAACCTGTTGCAGTAGCCTCAGAGCTCGCTGCAAGAATCTAGTAGCAGCTGGCCGCTGCTGTTGAAGATCATCATCAAAATTGTCAGCTGCTGCAATCTCATTGAGCTGGAAGAAGAAGAGCCTCGACTGATGGATCAAGTCAGAGTAGGTTTGATGAACAAGGCTGAAGCTGAAAAAGAGCTTGAGCACAAAAGGGCAGATCAAGCCAGTGAGCAGTGGGGTTATTAGGGTGCTGTGAGAGGTGGAGAGCACGGTAAGACCGTCGGATACGCCGATGATGATGTCACGGACGATCTCTCCAGCGGTGAAGTGTTTCTCTGTGTGCTAACTCAGGAGTGTTTGCTTCTCTGGGTCCAAGGTCCTTGCTTTTTCTATTGCTGGAAATTTGAGAAAGAAAGGTATTGAAGCAGATGGAATTCATCCGAGAATTCAGCTAGTATTTTTGAAAGCAAATTCGTGCTGATAACGTGTTATAAATCTAGAGAAATTGGAGAGAGAGAATTAGGAAACTGAAGGGAGAGAATTGATATATGGAAAGTAGAGAAACTAATCTCATTATTGAAGGTTTTGTTATCTGTATATTACAATGAGGGATGTGTTCTATTTGTAGGCAAAGCCTTCCAACATGTGGGCTCCATCTTCTATAATTTACAACACATCCCAACTTTTTCAATGAATTATTTGACCCCCACCAAAACCTTCCTAATTCATTATTGATTTTCTTGGAAATGCCTTTTGGGAATTGAAACAAGACATTGGGTAACAAGGGGCAACTATAGCCATAGACTTGATAAGAACTTCTCTACCTGCCTTGAGAGGAGACTAGCTTTCCAACCTTGTATCTTTTTTGTAATCATTTCCTCAATATAGTTTAGTGCTTGTTGTTTTGACTTTCCTCAATTTGAGGGTAGTCTCAAATAGATCAATAGATTGTCCAAAATTGGAACCCTCAAGACTTTTCTCATCTCCAAAGCATGCTGAGTAGGATAATTTGCACTCAAAAAGATGGAAGATTTATGTATATTTAACTACCTGATATGACGTTTCACAATAGGCATAAAGTAATTTCATAAAATTCATGCAATTATGTCTGGTAGCTCTTAAGAAAAATAAAACATCATCAGCAAATAACATATGCAAGATACCAGGGCCCCCTCTACAAATTTGGATACTGTGAAGCCTGCCCTGATCCACTACCCCAGTGATGTTGCGAGATAAAACCTCGTTGGCCAAGAGAAATAGATAGGGGATAAAGGGTCTCCTTGTCTCAAACCATGGGAGGGGAATAAAAAAAGTCATAGGTTTACTATTTAGGAGCAAGGAGAAACAAACATGTTGAATCCAACACATGACAAACTCAACCCAGTGATAATCGAAGCCCATTTGGACTATCGTGGTATTAGAAAAATCCCATTCAACCTTATCGTAAGCCTTATTCATGTCGAGTTTAAGCCCAAGCTCACATTGTCTACCCTCTTTTTTAGGCAAACATGATATGAATGAAAAGGTCCAAATGTTCTCTCAAGGTCTCTCGCCCTATCATTCTCTTTTCATATTCATCTTTCTATCCTTCCAGTTCACCTTGTTCCACCCCCATTACCTCTGCCCCATTATTACTTCCACTCATTATTTCCTCATTCCCTAGTTTTCTTCGTCCTACTTTTCATTTCCTTCCTCTTATTGGTCCTTATTTTCCGATAAAACACTTTGGAAACTCTTTTTTGAAGTATACTAACACATTCTCCCCCTTTTTTTTTTGGTTCTTCATTTTTTTTCTATGATAGGGAGATATATGTCTTCATGAATTAATTTGTTTATTTTATTAGTGCCTGTTTGGAATTGCTTATTTGGGACTATAGGTGATTATTTTGAAATTTTTTAAAGCTCACCATGTTTGGTAAGAGATTAAAAAAAAAAAATTCATTTATTGTGAATAATTGTTGTGAGAGAAAGCAATTAGAGAAAGCAACTCATTAGGTGCTTTCATTTTCTGATTATGCCAAAATCAAATTTAAGGACACGCTAGACTTTAATGAAACTTCCATAATTTCAAAAAGGACAATGCTTGGCTCTTGATATATCAAGAGCCATTCCTCCTCAACAACTAACGTGGCTTCTTTACAAAGCAACACGTGTTTGTTTTTCTTTCAACTCCTTTAACTCAAGTCTCTTTGCTAGTTTTCTTTAATTTGGGTAAGTTAAGGAGGAAGAGATGAAGGGGAGGGTGACTTGCAGGTAATATATATATATATTTTTTGAATTTTTTTGAATTTTTTTTTCATGGTTGTTGAAGAAAGGAGGAGGAGAGGTTGAACAACATTTTGTTTTTTGCTCAATTGAACCTTGTCTTTGACACTAGGCAGCAACCTACAGTTCAATGGAGTATTTTTATTTTTATTTTAATAATAAGAATACCCAATATCTATTCGTTTCTTGTCTCAAAGAAAAGAATACCCAGAAAGGACCCATTTGAATGAATTGTAAAAAACAAAAGGTTTAATTGAGCAAAAAACAAAACGTTGTTTAGCCTCTCCTCCGCCTCCCTCTCCCTCTCCTCCTCCTTTCTTCAACAAGCATGAAAAATCTTTCTTCTTTTTTTTCCAAACGATGCTTAGTGTTATTTTTTATGTGCAGGGTTAGCATACCGCTACGATTCTTGTCCTTTTAGGGAATTTGAGAAGCATTATCTGCTGGTGCATCGACTTGATGACGAACCACACTATCTACATGAGGCTTTTTGTATCAATAATCTTGATTTGCCTTTTCCTAACTATGATGTTATTTATGTTTTCCCAATGACTTGCAAACTAGGCCTCCATGCTCACACTTCTTCTCATCATCCATCTGAGCTTATCTCTTTGGGAGGTGCTTCTAGCTCAACTAATAAGTTTGCTTAGCCTAAGGAAATCATTCACATTACTGATTTTAATTTTGAGGAAGAGGTTAAACTTTTGCATGAAAAGTTCTTTCCTCAATCTAGGTCTTCTCTTGACGTGATGAAGATGAAATATGATATGGGTAATACTTATGATGGATTTGTATGGCTAACTAGTTCTTCTGCTAATTTCTAAGGATTCCATTGTTTGCATAATGATATGTACTATTTGGCTCATATTTCTTATGATAATTTATTATTTACTATTATCTACAATGGCACTATAAATGTAACCAAATATTTATTTTTCATGGACTTTCATGGAAATATTTATGCAAAAGAAGAGCCTCGGTTTAATATTCATTCCCTAAGAAAAGAACTTGGACAAATTGTGTGGAAAATCTTGAGATATCTCCCTATATATGTTTCCTCTTTTGGATTCTATAGGAATGACGATGGAATTAGTGTAGGAGCGAATATTCAGGGACCTCATTATGGAATATGGCCATATGCTTTTGTATCTAAATTTCCTTAATTTCAACTGATGAAATCTCAGGAAATCCCTACTTATGTAAACATATAGCCACAAAAAGCTATCTTTTATTCGGACATGGAGGACAGGAGACGAGTATGGACTTGAGCTTGGCCGGATTATACCCAGATTCAATATTTCCTAGACAAGAATTTCAATTCTAGTCTTCTGTAGATGCTAGTAACAATAAGCCCTTATGTGGTAGGGAAAATCAAGACCAGTGATGGAATGAATGGTAAATTCCATATCCACCTGTGCTTGTAGTGTTTCAGGGGTCTTGGGTGCTAGTGGACAGTCATGCAACTCCAAAGGTTCCTTATGTGGTTCAACGACGTCAATCAAGGCCATAATGTACCTTTCGTTGCAGTTAAAACAAAGGCCTTTCGCTCATTAATCTTAGGCCTCGGCTTGTATCAGGCGTCATGGTGCTGATGGTTGGGGTAGAGTGGGTGAGAGTAAGGGTGAAGGGATGGGGGCTTGGGTTGTGGTGGAGGAGGAAGGGCATTTAAAAGAAGGAACGATTAAAATCAGGATTGTGATGCACTCGTCATATTTGATTTTTAGTATTGAACCAAGGCTAGGCATTTTGCCTTAGAAAGGTTATGGGCTGCAAGGCTTGAACATCAAAGCGGAATTCTTTTAGCCCCCAATCAAAAACATGTTTGAGCTGGGACTCGGTCAAATCTAGGGCTTGACATGCTGGTTTGGTGAATAAGGCAAAATACTCCTCCAGAGTTCCCATTTGCTGAATGTGAGAAAAGGTGGATTTGAAAGCATTCATGTATGCTGAGCCAAAATGTTGAAACAACAAAGTGAAAATAATGGTCCAATCCTTGGGCAATCGTTGCTCAAACCAGCATATCCATAAGGAGGCGTCACTGCTAAAATGAACACCAGCGAATGTCACTTTATAGTCCTCAAGAACTTTATAGTCCTCAAGAACTTTATAATAGATAAGAAAATGCTCAGAGAGGCAAGCTAGTCATATGGGTCCTCGCTGGAAAAACATTGTACATCCAATTTAAGGGGTTTCATGTGCATTGTGTAGGCAGAGGTGGATGAGATGTGGGTTAGGATAACTGTATACTTGGGGGGTGGTGTATGGACGAATGAAGGATGGTTAAGGTGGGGATGGAATGGGGGTGTGCATTGTGCCGAAGAATACAAATGCAAGATGAAGGTGGTTGTGGGCTAATGGTGGGGACTTGGGTATTGTGTTCTTGCGATGGGGGTGGACTTCGCAAATGCCAAAGTTCCTCGACTATTGTTTGCTATAGGTGGGTTAGTTGAGATGACAGGACCCGACCGAAATTCCACTTTGGAATCCGAGCCGGACCCTGTGGTGTCCGACACCTGGCGAATGTCGGGCACGAATGACCTAATTGTCCTTCCCTACAAAGCATGAAAAAATAACAAGGTTGACTCCTACCGAAAAATCGACAGAGTCTCCCTTTTAACTAGATCAATACCCAAAAATTTACACATGCCAAACAAGCATATATACACACAACCAACTGCCAGCATACGTATATACATTCCAACAACAGTTCAATTCTAATTCTAGGGCAATGTGACTACTAAGAATTTACAAAAGGAGTCAATTCTTTTACAGAAAAGTCCTACATCAGAAAGGAAAGCACAGAAGGTGGAAAACGGCCCGGTGGTGGATCACTGTGCACGCTTACTGCCTGGGGGTGCAAAACATTAAAAAGGTGAGTGAACCCAAAAACAAAGTTTAGAACAATACATATGAACATACTAACCCCACTGTAAAAACAGTTATACAAACTAAATCATTCTCTTTATTATATTCGTACTGAAATCAATGCACTCATATATTTATACATATATATATGCCAATCATACTCATGGTCAACATTAATTTCTTAAAAGCATTGAAAACAGTTTAAAACTATCACCTAGGTGTACCTTTTATTTCCGTCAATTCCTCGCATCACCATGGGTGACACGTACTCGCAGGTCTCAGTGACACAAGGTCGTTCCGAGCCGCAACTCATAGGATTCAGGGGACCGTAGTCAGCCTGATCCGCATTACTTGCTCCACACAAGTTCGGGTACCATAGAACTCGTGGGGCAACTGTCAAGCATGCTGACTAAACCGAAGGCAACCAATAAAATCAGAAGGCAACATTTGATCTGAAGGCAACTTATTTACCAAAGGCAACATCTGTATATCTAGGTATCTAAGGTGGTTAAGGAAAATATAAAGTTTCTGAAGAAAATCTGCTGAATAACTGAATTTCTGTAAACGCTAAAACTCTGCTGCCATTTATCTGATAATTAACTAGAATTTCTTTTCCTATATCCTTTAAAGGATATTCCACTTGACAGCATGCAAAACAAAATATTTAAAAGCATATAACAGCTTATAAAACACTAATTTTTGAATAAAACTTATTCAAGATCAAATACTGTAACTGAACTACTTAAATTCATTTATAAAAACAAAGAGTCCACTCACTAGTGGTCCGTGCTCGCTGGACCTCTTGAAGGTCTCTCATGCGGGTCAACTGGTGCCCGGGTGCCTAATTCAATTACCATAATATTCTATTAATACAATACTCAATATAGTATTAATTTAAAAATCCTGACCCCCGGCTCCTAGAAGTGCGTGCATCAAATTAAAGATGTTCCTATGCCCATAAAAGCTTTCCTTCCACTTGGAATAGTTTAGAAGTATCTTGGGACTCAAAAAGCGCTAAAGTCCCAAAAAGTTAACCCGGGACCCCGCAGGTCCACGACCTCAAAATTATGATATGGAAGCCTCTAGAAGTTCCAATATACCCAGGACACATGTCCTGAGGGTTTGATCTCAATCGGACAGTCGAATTGATCACGATCGTACAATCGCATGATTTCTAAAACCCTAGTCCTAGGGTTCGCGATTTCGGAGTATCCGGGACTCCGATTCACGATCCGTTGAATCCTAAACGATCCTGGAATTGTCTAGAGTAACATATCTGAAAAAGATTACGATCCAATGGCTCAACAGTATTCAACCAGAAAATCGCACAATATGCAAAATCTGTTTGAGGCTCAAACGGTATCCAAATTGAGATCCGCGAATTCCTACGCGCTCGTGACAATACCAGGATTATTCTACCACTAAAAATGATCTCCACTATAGTGCCCACGAGCAGCCACAAGCGCCCGCAGTGCGTGGGTGGCTTGATAAATTTCTGGCGGTCGGAAAATCTCTAAACCGCTGGCCCAAACTCCTATCCTAGGTAAAACACCCTATTTGGAACCACTTTTGTTCTTGGCCTTACCCCAAAAACTGGCCGGAAGTGGCCAAAATTTCAAACTCAAAACCAACGAAACTTTAGATCGTGGTTTGATCTACCTAGGCTAGAAATAATTCCAATCCTACCTAACCAGCAGCTAAGTCGTGAAAAATAGGTAAGGATCCATACCTTAATCGTCCGATTTGGTGGCCGGATGATGGAGATCGAATGGTAGGGAGTTCTGTCAAAACCGACGACTTTCCTTCGAGTTTTCCGGCGGTTTACGGCGGCTGGATGTGGAGAGTGGTCGGGGGTTGAAGACGGAACCGAGCTGGTCCTTTTGGCACCGACGATAGGGGCTGGGGTTGTCGGTGACGGAAGCTATGAAGGTTTGAAGGTGACGTTGGAGCAAAATTTCGAAGGGGAGGAGGGTTCTGCGCAGCAGGAGAGAGAAAGGAGGGTTTTAAAATCCTGATTTCCCAAATTACCATTTTACCCTTCTACATATTTTGACTGTATTTTCTTCGTTAAAGCTCCGATTCAAGCCCTCTTTGCGTCTACGGACTCGTTTCGTCGTGCTCTACGCAACGGTATGTGTGGAATTATCAAATTCCTTCTCGGTCAAAAAGTCAACTTTTCTTTAATAAATTATTCAAATGGCAAAATTGTCTTTTCATCTTAATAAATTAATAATTAAATATTAATTAAGGTTTGGGTTATTACATGAGAGGTAAGGGTAGATTCAAGGGTGTGTGGGTTAGGGTCTCGACGAATTTTTGGAGGGTGTTAATGGAGGATTGTTTGACTAATTGGTTGGCTAAGAGAGTAGTGATGGTGTCTAAACTGTCTTGGAGCTAATCATCTAATTGGTCATGTCAAATGCCATGTGAAATGGTGACGGCCCTAGGTTCGAGTGCAGTGGCCTTCCCGAAGTCTATGATGGGACTCTAATAATACATAATGACAGGTACATAAGAATTTGCCAAAACATAAGAAATAACATATAGCTGAAATATGATGTTTATTCCTTTATGCCCACCACTGTGGACTGTAGTTCCTTTCTAATACAATAAGAATGAAAATTGTAGATAAGGACAAATTGTGTGCCACGTCCTGGTTTACATAACGGCTAATTAGAATGTATCCACCAAGGTGAGTGGTTCTAGAGCAACATAAATTTAAGTATGGGTTCGAATGAAGGTGTGTGGGTTCGTTGTATCGGATTTTCCTAGAGAGACATAATAAGAGAAACTTTCATCTTAACTTTGAACCTAATTTTCATTTGCATATCAAATAGTAGAGCATTATAAATTTTATATAAATTTTAAGAAATAGATAGGAGTTATTAGTGAGATATTATTGGGTTCTCAACTAAAAGGATTTGATGAAAGTTCGTATTGTCATTTGATTTGGTATTGCTATCATAAAAATGAAGAACTTTCTGTGGTAAGAAACAAAATTCCCTTGACAAAACTACGATTACTTAAGCACAACTCATTAAATCCAAACTTAAAAATTGAGAAACCTAGTACTTGTAAGGATCAAGACTTGCATGAAACCAAACTGGAAAAACCCCTTAGTTTTCTTTGCCCACCCGATTCCTTCTTTCTTTTTTGTTGTGAAATTCTTCTTGTACCTTTTGGTTAAGATTATGGAGAGAAAATCCTGAGGAGAAAATTAGAGAAGAAAGAAGAGAACTATCAAGTTACTGCTTGGGTGGAAGGGTGCGTCTTTTTTGTTGTTTAAAAATTGAACCAGACTGTGATTGTTTGGTTTGGTTTGGTTTTGAGATATTGCATAATCCAAGAATTTCACCTCTAATTATGAAATTCAAATGCCCCTGACTATCCCTGTTAATCATTACTCTGATTCCAACGGGCAACAAAATAGGACCGAAATCCTATTACGTTATCCCATGCTAATGTATCCAGAGCATAGGCTTACTTTGAGCACTCTAATTTCTTCAAAGTAACAACACCGGAGGCACGACCCGGCCAAATAAGGCTAGGATCGTAGAGACGATAGAAGGGACCGGCCAACCGATGCACACCAGAGGTGGACCGGTCGACCCAACCCAAGGTTTACCTACAAGCTTTTTAACTGCAACAACTTAAATATACTCTATTGGAACTGAAATTACCGTGGCTGCTAGCACCCCGACTTGCCCTCCAATGGATCCTCGTTAAGGCATTGAGATTGTACTCATTCCAATTACTAGACTTTATGAGTCCGGTATTGTTATTTATTGTCACTACCTCCCCATGTCAGGATTGGGTAATTTGCACGCATGCTACCTTCCTTGGAAATGGTAGTTGTATCTCAGGTTTCTTCTCTTGAATCAAACCCTAATTCTCTATCACCCGTCACCACCATGGTAGGCCACTATCCTACCATCGAAAGAGTATAGGGTAGATATTTGAATGATGTGTTGCCAGCATGATGGATATGCGATCCGTTGAGTTATCATGAATCATCAGAGCAACCAGCAGAGCTCGCGTCAGCCTTTTATCTAATAAATGCATCCCTTCCAAAAGTCGAGGTTTATTACACGTATCAGCTCTAAAATTACTATGGTTATCTGAGTAGTAGGTATCATCAAACAAACTATAACTGATTTAATGAGCCATTCGCTAAATCGAATCGAACTGTCTACTTTTATATTTATATTTATTTTATTTTATTTTGCATGTGTAATCCTCTCATTGGAAAATAACTATATATAAATGTTTATGATGTAAAATCAACGGTATATGCGGGAATATTGAGCTGCACGTAAAGTAAATAAGACACAATATCATGCCTACGTCCTCGGAGAGCAGCAATAGTAACTTTTCACTATATAAAATAATAGGGCAACATCTTTAGTGTTCACAATATATGTGGCTCACTGATATTTCTCTCCACTCACTCACCCTATTTCTTCATTCTCTTCTTTCTTCTCTTCCTTTCTTTCCTTTCTACTTGGGCTCTCATTTCTTCTCAGATGGTGTGTGTAAAATGCAAGAGAAGGATGAAGCCTTTTTATAGGCAAAGTTGATAGCTTCCCGTGAATTGTACTTTAGAGTCTTTCTGAAAAAATGTCTCTCTATACATCGAGAATTGCCCATTATATGGACAGAATACAAGTTAATTAGGAAAGAACACCTGAAAAACAGCTCACCTTCCACATATACATGTATCTAATTATAGCTAGCCTACCACATATACATGTATCTAATTAATGAAAGAATCTGCTGGCATTTAAATCTGATTTCCTTTGACATCCCCCCTCAAATTGATGCTGGTAAATCGACAAGCATCAATTTACTAACGAGGAAATGATGGCGCTGACGTGGCATGGATTTGGTGAAGATATCGGCAATCTGCAGAGTAGTGGAGACATGTGGAAGGGTGATAACCTGATGATCATAGGCTTCTCGGATGGAGTGACAGTCAACCTCGATGTGCTTGGTGCGTTCGTGACAGACGGGGTTGGCTGCAATTTGGATGGCACTTGTGTTGTCAGCATACAGTGGAGTAGGATGAAGTGGACTGAACCCAAGCTCTGTGAGAAGACCACGCAGCCAAATGATCTCGGAGCACGCAGCAGACATGGCGCGATACTCTGCCTTAGTGGATGATTTGGAGACGTGGTCTTGCTTCTTGCATTTCCAAGAGATAAGGGCATCACCAAGAAACATACACCAGCCAGTAGTAGATCTCCTGGTGTCTGGGCAACCAGCCCAATCAGCGTCACTATAAGCATGAAGCTGAAGTGAAGAACCTGTAGGGAAGAACAAGCCACGACTAGGTGTGCCAAGAATATAGCGAATGATGCGGCGAACGGCAGAGAGATGGTGATGCCTCGGGGCTTGCATGAACTTGTTGACAGTGTGAACA
>NC_047656.1:444409-565047 GCF_902201215.1 Prunus dulcis | reverse complement strand
TATGCTTGCTTACAGATAAAGTTTTAGCTTAGCATGAGTAGATTGTGGCATGGGAGCAAGGTCAGCATGAGTTGAGCACCAAAGAGGAGAATAAGGCTTCCTAGGGAGAAATGGGAGTGTTTAAGATGAGGGAGACAAGGTTTGCAGGATGATCTTGGCTAAAAGGGGCTAAAGGAAGGGCATTACTTCTTCCGGCAGCTTGACTGACTCTGAAAATAGTCTGTTAACAGAGAAGAACGAAGAAGAAGAGTGAATAGGGCTACTGGATTTTTGCTAGTAAGAGAGGAAGCTTGCTCTCTCAGCCTGGGTTGGGTTTTGCTAGGTGGAGGGGACCTCCTTTTATAGCTGCGGGAAACCCTCATTCCCCAAGAAACCCTAATGGTCTCTTCCCCATCTTAGCAAGGTTTTCCTTCCCTTTTCCTTTCCTCTCTTGACTTTTCCTGTTTTAGTGAGATTTTTCTCTATCTATTTGCACAAAATCAGGGATTTTGGAGCTCAAGGCCTCCTTTCCTGCGGCTGCTTCAGTAGAAGATTTCTACTTTCAGCCATCTTTTTTTCCTTGTTTTCTTCATTTTTCCAAAGCTAGGTTTGATAGGAAGGAGTTGGGGTGTGTATGTTGGTTTGAAGAGTGTCTCTCTTCCTGGCAGCTTGCATGTTAACATCCCTTGGTTTCTCTGATGTTTTGTTTTTGGAACTTGATCCATTCCCATGTGTTGTCACTTCCCAGCAGCTCTGTTCAATGATTCTGCAGATTTCTACGTGGCTTCTATCTTTTTTCCAGCAAAGGGCTGAGATTTTTATGGCTTATCTTGGGTTTTTTTGTATGGGCCAAAGTGGTTTCTTAAGCAAGTGGGCTGTTTTATTAATATTGGGCTTTTGGTTGGGCTATTAATTCTTTGATTGGGTTATTTTGGTTGGGTCATTTTGGTTGGGTTATTTTCCCCCTTTTTGCTCACCCATATATTTGGGCCTAAGAAATGGGCTTGGGTTTCGAGGCTCCCAAGCAACCCGGAACCTCCATTTCTCGTCCCATCAATGGGCCTCATGACGACCTATTACCATCCATACCACAACCCACTCAAGCAAGCCCCGGGCATCTTGCGTGGCTTGGGCCCACTTAAACTTGTAGCATGACATGTTGTTTATTTGCTTGGCGTGGCATGTGTATAAGCGCATATGGCGAACTTTCGCGTGCCCAAATTGGGTTTCTTCTCGGTAAGGTATCGCATTGGGCTGAGAATTTATTTGGGCCGAAGCGTGGATTTTTTGGGCCTCAATACACTGCTTGGGAAGGAGTCTGTTGATGCTTGATTTTTGCACCACCAATTCAGAGTGCCTAAACCCTTTCAGCCCAACCTTTCTTAAGGATGGTTCTTTTGGCTTCAAGAACGCACTTATGTAGAACTCTCTTTTCCTTGTATTTTGGGGAGCAACGTTGTGCCATGGGCAATGGATGTTGACTTCCGTAAGGAGAAAACAAGAAAAGGTCACTAGAGGTGGTGGTAGGGCCACCAACCACCCTTTGATGCCTAAATCAGATCTTTCCCAAAAGAATTATTACAAGTAGTATTCTTAAGTCGAGGGAGAGTTCTAGCTACCTTTTTTTTTAAAAAAAAAAAAAAAAATTAATAAAAGTACTGCTTTTTATATTAGGAAGGAGGAGCCCTCTTTTTGTTCTCTTCTGATGTGTGACTATTAAACCTTTGATGACGTAGCATCCTCGGATTGAGGGCTCGATGGGATTATGGCACGTGGTTGTTTCTGCTGTGGGATTAGCACACCTTTTGGGATCAAGTCTGGTGGGCCTTGGTGCCAAGGTTTAGGCCTTCTCAAAGGAGCAAAACATGGTCTTATGCGTGAGGCCTTGGTGCTTGGTCATTTCATGGGCCTTGATGGCCTTGACTTGTCTCAATTGAGCCTGGGTAGTGTTAGGGGAGGCCAATTCTGGATTTTTAGAGGGGGCCAATCACTTCCTCAAGTGAGCTGGGACTAAGTCCACTTTGGGTTCTTAAGGGTGGGCCTCAGAGACACTTCACATACAACATAGAGCATTATTAAAAGTCTCAATATCTCGAAAGCCCAAACCCCTCACTTGTTTCGAAAGACAACGGGCATCCTGTTATAAATCTAGAGAAATTGGAGAGAGAGAATTAGGAAACTGAAGGGAGAGAATTGATATATGGAAAGTAGAGAAACTAATCTCATTATTGAAGGTTTTGTTATCTGTATATTACAATGAGGGATGTGTTCTATTTGTAGGCAAAGCCTTCCAACATGTGGGCTCCATCTTCTATAATTTACAACACTCCCCCTTGGAGACCACAAATGGTATAGAATATGTCTCGTTAAAAACCTTGCCAGTAAAAACCCAGTGGGATAAAAACTGGTCGAAGGGAAAAAGAGTACATAACCATGTGTAACATAAAATTCTGTGTATATTGACATGCGTGCGACACTGCCTCGTTAAAACCTTGCCAGGAAAAACCCAGTGGGATAAAAAACCTGGACGAAGGAAAAAGAGTACAGTGTGTCAAGGTCTTTATTGACAGCACGCTCCCCCTGATGCTTGGCAAAATATCTTGAAGTCATACTGTTGATCATCTTTCTGAATATCATAGTTGACACTGCTTCTGTGAGTCAATCTTGAGCGACACTGCCTCGTTAAAACCTTATCAGGAAAAACCCATTGGGATAAAAACCTGATGAAGGAAAAAGAGTACAGTGTATGAAGGTCTTTATTAATACCATGCTCCCCCTGATGAATATCTCCCCCTGAAAACTTCATGACTAACTTTGTTCCAGTAAACGACCATATAAAAATTCTTAAAGTGTCCAACGGATAATCCTCATAAAAATGCTTCAACACTTTCTTAGTATAAGCAATAATCTCGTTGGCATAATGCTCGATCTTTCAGTCGAGACAAATATTTCTGGAACTCTTGAGAAACTTTAATGTGTTGCAAACACATTATAATCAATATACTCACTGAGGCAATTTATGTACATTAACATTGAGTACAGAGGGGTACATGTCATTCAGGGACTTGCTTTATGCAATTTCAATCCTTTCAAGGATTTTGTTTAAAGGGATTAAACTTTATGACACATTATATAGCTTTAACCCAGCTATTTATACATCTTTAGGGAATTACTTCTGGTGATATGCTCCGTGCATTTAATAACCCTTAAAGATAACATGTTGGTCTCCGTAAATGTGCAATAAAGGGGCACAATTGAATCTATAAATATGGAGAAAACCCAACATTCTTTGTTTATGCCAAAAACATTGTGTCATACAAAGTAGGTATATTCCCTTTTATTCCGAACACCCAAGTATAACTTTCAGTATTAACAAATTTTGGGGTTCGTATTGTGGGTTTGTTCTTTCACGTTCATTCTTATCTATAATGGAATTACTTCATTCCATTTTGGCCAATGATATTGTCGACATTTGATAATTGAACGTGGTTCCAATTAACACAGCCCATTGATGATTTGAGTAGCTACTCCAAAATCAAAATTTGCCATTCATCAATTCATGATCCCACCATTCTCATGTGCATGCGCATGCATCAATTATAAGCATTTCTTTGCTTTTGGGTACCCAAGCTACTTCAGGGGGCTTTTATGATGTGAGAATGTGGATTATAACCTCCAATGGAGCGTTATTTTACAGTAGGGCGTGAATAATCTCCATTTAGGGAGTTGGAACATTTAGAACCCATATATCTGTCATGCTACAGGCATGCCACAGATTAATACATACATGTTAATTAATTTCTGGGACCTTAACCCATATTATGGGACTTTAACCCATATAATTTGCTACGCATTAGGCGTGCACAATATCAATATTGACATGTTAAAGGATTGTCCTTTTGGGACTTCAATCCATATCATTTGCTACGCAACAGACGTGCATCATATTGATCACTGCTATACCCATATTATGTTCTTATGGGACTTTAATCTGTGCAGTGTATTATCAATGTATCCAACTTGCAATTTGTAAAATTTGCATTAATAATTCATGGATACATACAAGCCATTCTTTTGGAACAGACTTATCTCCCCATTTGGTTACCTTTCTAGATAAAATATCAAATAAGTATATAAGCATAAAATAACACAAGTATTGCTTACATCCTTAGGTGGGAGAAACTTTTCTCAAGTATCATTCATGCTTGTATCGGCCCAGTAAATATAATGTAGCGCTTGATGATCTAGTTATATCCTGCAAGAGCAAAATCACAATTCTTTTGCCTCTGTCAAAACAAATAACCCTCAGAGTTGGGATCACTTCATGGATTCTTTCTTCAGATGTTCATTCTAAAGAAATAAAATCTCTTATGAACAGAGAGTTACAAAAAGAGAAAAAATGCAAAAAAATTGTGATATTGATTGCAAGATAAGGTAAGCAATCAAGGAAGGAAACTGGTGGGAGCAGACAAGCAGCTCAGCAATCAAGGAAGGAAACTGGTGGGAGCAAACAAGCAAGCTCTCATTTCTCCTAGTCTAGAAGGACCTCAGGAGATTAGAGCATAAGGTCGCCTTCACAGTTCCCTAATGCAGCGAAAACGTGATCAGGAATAGTCTCGCTTCCTGAATGGATGATCAGGGATAGTCTTGCTTCTCGGGCATATTGAGTGCTTACTAATAAGAAAAGCAAGTAGATATTGCATCACTAGATATGGAGTAAACTGGATGTCTTCTGCAAAGAAAATTTCGTTAGTAACACATTTATACACAAATACAATGAATAGGTAGAACCGGTGAATTTCAAATTAACCATAGGAAAATTGCGAGATTCTCGGGATACTTTTGAAAAAATAGCTACGTGAAATCCGTAAAGCAAGATCGGCTTTGACGAAAATAATATTTGAAAACGCCGAAAGTGCCGACAGGCATTATCAGAGGCCACGTGAAGTTTTGGACTCTGGGAAATAAAAAGATAATATGGGGATTCGAGAAGATATTGGGATCCTGGAAATGTTGCCACATTTTCGTCTATAGATATTGCCTTTGCAAAACTTGATTGGAGCAACTGCGTTTCAACTCAACTTCCTTCATTTTCTAAAACTTTAGTTTTTGTAAGACTTTCTTCGAAACCTTCTTAAAATGGCTTCCTCTTCTTCCTGCCCAAATTATTTCAATTTAAATGATGCTCCCCCAACAACCAGTGACGCCAAAGTTTGGCGTCCATCCTTTGTATCCCAAAATCGTCATCTCACAGTTAATGATTATGTGATGATGAATGATGCTACTGCTATCATAGTAGCTAGGAATTTCATTATTCCAATGGATGAAATGTTGTTGGCAGGGAGGTCTGAGAAAGAGGCTATTGATGACTCAATGGCTTTTAGCATTCAGAGTGCTGCTTCTGTTTCTAACATGGCTGATCGTTTGCGTGCTAGAGCAAACGAGGTTGAGAGGCTAACAACTGAAAATTCGTCTCTTCAAAGAATGCTTCATGAGTCTCAACAGGAGGTTGAGAAACTTAAAGGAGAGAATAATTCCTTGTTGAAACTGGTGAGTTCGTACTCTGTTGATACACTGAGAAGGCTAGACATGCTGCAGGTCTCCAACGAAAGAATTTTGGGAGACCACGAGAGGCTCATGGCTAGGCTTAAGAGGCGCCGTCCTCTTCCTTCATAGGCTTCCAGAACATAATGTAATTTTATAGATTTTACAGGGCCTTCACCTTCATTGCAGGTGGAAAAAAATCTATCTGTTATATTCCCCTTTCCTGTTATAATAATTGCGCACTTTCTTAAACTTGCACCTGTGGTTTTTACGTCTTTTCAAGATGGTCATGAAATATGAATTGAGTAAAGACCACGGTAATATTGCAATAAAGTAGTGAAGAACATTAACTACTATATACCCACAACTTCAAGTTTTAGGATCTCTCATATATTTAGATCCATGGGCTTCCGGCCCAGATATAGCAAAATATGTGGTGAGCCTCAATTTGCAATAATACCTCAAGGGTTGTTCATTTAACTGTTGGAACTTTAGGTTCTCAACACTGTTAGATTTTGAACTTCAGGCCAAAATCACATATTCTCATGGTATGGACATTCTTACAATTTTATGTACATATTTCGGGACTTCAAACCCTTACATAATTGTCCATATTTTGAGGAACTTCTGGCATATCATTTAATTGCTCATCCATGAGTTTAAGGAACTGCAGGTTCCCTTTTGTATATAGTGACGGTTTACCCAAAATGGTTAATATTTATGTATACGTCACTATATATATATCCGGTACTATTCATCAAGTCATGAATACGTATCTATTCATGTGTACAGTACATTTGCCAGTACAGTTATCATCCATGTGTATGGCACTATGAACCAATATGGTACTGTTACATCATTAAGGAACTCAAGGTCCTTATTTACATGTCAAGGATCAAGGATCTTCAAGTCCGATCTCTTGTTTACAAGTATAGTACCGGAGAGACTGCCAGCTCTCATATCAATATCATCATCAAGGATCTTCAAGTCCTGATGTAATTGTATGATGAGGATCAAGGAACTTCTGGTCCTGATCTGCATATTGTAAAAACTCATCATACAGCACAATTAATCCATAAAATAAATTGCTGGTAAATAAATTACTGGTATGGACGATAAACCCGCACCATACTTTAAATAAATGTAAATGTGCGGTAAAATAAATTCATAAAGTATGAGGGTCAATTCTACATCATACTTTAAATAAATGTAAATTTGCGATAAAGTAAATGTGCTTGTATGGGCACTAATTCTGCTCCATACATTTAAATGACAGTAAAGGCGTGGACGATAAACCCGCACCACCCTTTTAAATAAATATTGTTGTATGGGTAATAAACCTACACCATACAGTTAATAATGTACAGTAAAGTAATTTCTTAAAGTATGAGGGTCAATTCCACATCATACTTTAAGTAAAAGTAAATTTACGATAAAGTAAAGGCAATTATTGGTGGGTTCTTATCAACACCACGATCAAATAATATAGTAGATAATATTATTATCGTTTGTGGAAGGCATCATGATTGTCTCTCAAATCAAATGCTTTCCAACGTAGTTTTGTACAGGTTTGAATCCATGCCCCTCCTTTTCCACTGCAGCCACTGTACCTGCACCAATTGGCTTATTAAATACTATAGAGAAATAATAAAGTAATAGAAAGCGTAAGTGGGTTTGCTGTTCTCAAAACAGGCGTTAGCACTTCTCCTTTCTGAAAAGGACTTTAAAGTCAATGGTTCAACACTCATTATGTTCCTTTTGTTGGGTGTTGCCGACATAGGCAAAAGCACAGCTACCGGATTTATTCCTCTAGTTCCGGATCCTCACGGCCCATAGAGCATGTAACTTCATACCAGGTGCATGGATTCCTGCCAAGCTGCCAATCTCTCATACAATCCTATTACTTGGTCAGCCACAGTCCACACAATGGCCTGCCGAGGTGGTATCCTCATGAGCCGAGGCAGCAGTCCTTTCCACAAGGCAAGAAGCCCTTCCTCTGCATATCCCTCTCTCTCTCTCTCTCTCTCTTGTTCTTGAACCGGCTGAGGGCGGTCCGGTTCTTCTTTTACTATAGAGTGAGAGATGGATGAAGGGTTTGACTGCACCACAGTTCCTTGGTGATGATCTTCGGTGGTTCCAATAACTTGAGTAAGAGCAGAAACCATGGCAGACATATCAGCTTCTGTCCAGTTTGATTCATAATTAGGAGGGAAGTCATGGTGCTGCTGAGGATCTCTCTCTTTCTCCTCCGATGCTTGTGAGTTTCTTTGATGGATCACAACCTGTTGCAGTAGCCTCAGAGCTCGCTGCAAGAATCTAGTAGCAGCTGGCCGCTGCTGTTGAAGATCATCATCAAAATTGTCAGCTGCTGCAATCTCATTGAGCTGGAAGAAGAAGAGCCTCGACTGATGGATCAAGTCAGAGTAGGTTTGATGAACAAGGCTGAAGCTGAAAAAGAGCTTGAGCACAAAAGGGCAGATCAAGCCAGTGAGCAGTGGGGTTATTAGGGTGCTGTGAGAGGTGGAGAGCACGGTAAGACCGTCGGATACGCCGATGATGATGTCACGGACGATCTCTCCAGCGGTGAAGTGTTTCTCTGTGTGCTAACTCAGGAGTGTTTGCTTCTCTGGGTCCAAGGTCCTTGCTTTTTCTATTGCTGGAAATTTGAGAAAGAAAGGTATTGAAGCAGATGGAATTCATCCGAGAATTCAGCTAGTATTTTTGAAAGCAAATTCGTGCTGATAACGTGTTATAAATCTAGAGAAATTGGAGAGAGAGAATTAGGAAACTGAAGGGAGAGAATTGATATATGGAAAGTAGAGAAACTAATCTCATTATTGAAGGTTTTGTTATCTGTATATTACAATGAGGGATGTGTTCTATTTGTAGGCAAAGCCTTCCAACATGTGGGCTCCATCTTCTATAATTTACAACACATCCCAACTTTTTCAATGAATTATTTGACCCCCACCAAAACCTTCCTAATTCATTATTGATTTTCTTGGAAATGCCTTTTGGGAATTGAAACAAGACATTGGGTAACAAGGGGCAACTATAGCCATAGACTTGATAAGAACTTCTCTACCTGCCTTGAGAGGAGACTAGCTTTCCAACCTTGTATCTTTTTTGTAATCATTTCCTCAATATAGTTTAGTGCTTGTTGTTTTGACTTTCCTCAATTTGAGGGTAGTCTCAAATAGATCAATAGATTGTCCAAAATTGGAACCCTCAAGACTTTTCTCATCTCCAAAGCATGCTGAGTAGGATAATTTGCACTCAAAAAGATGGAAGATTTATGTATATTTAACTACCTGATATGACGTTTCACAATAGGCATAAAGTAATTTCATAAAATTCATGCAATTATGTCTGGTAGCTCTTAAGAAAAATAAAACATCATCAGCAAATAACATATGCAAGATACCAGGGCCCCCTCTACAAATTTGGATACTGTGAAGCCTGCCCTGATCCACTACCCCAGTGATGTTGCGAGATAAAACCTCGTTGGCCAAGAGAAATAGATAGGGGATAAAGGGTCTCCTTGTCTCAAACCATGGGAGGGGAATAAAAAAAGTCATAGGTTTACTATTTAGGAGCAAGGAGAAACAAACATGTTGAATCCAACACATGACAAACTCAACCCAGTGATAATCGAAGCCCATTTGGACTATCGTGGTATTAGAAAAATCCCATTCAACCTTATCGTAAGCCTTATTCATGTCGAGTTTAAGCCCAAGCTCACATTGTCTACCCTCTTTTTTAGGCAAACATGATATGAATGAAAAGGTCCAAATGTTCTCTCAAGGTCTCTCGCCTTATCTTTCTCTTTTCATATTCATCTTTCTATCCTTCCACTTCACCTTGTTCCACCCCCATTACCTCTGCCCCATTATTACTTCCACTCATTATTTCCTCATTCCCTTGTTTTCTTCGTCCTACTTTTCTTTTCCTTCCTCTTTTTGGTCCTTATTTTCCGATAAAACACTTTGGAAACTCTTTTTTGAAGTATACTAACACATTCTCCCCCTTTTTTTTTTGGTTCTTCATTTTTTTTCTATGATAGGGAGATATATGTCTTCATGAATTAATTTGTTTATTTTATTAGTGCCTGTTTGGAATTGCTTATTTGGGACTATAGGTGATTATTTTGAAATTTTTTAAAGCTCACCATGTTTGGTAAGAGATTAAAAAAAAAAAATTCATTTATTGTGAATAATTGTTGTGAGAGAAAGCAATTAGAGAAAGCAACTCATTAGGTGCTTTCATTTTCTGATTATGCCAAAATCAAATTTAAGGACACGCTAGACTTTAATGAAACTTCCATAATTTCAAAAAGGACAATGCTTGGCTCTTGATATATCAAGAGCCATTCCTCCTCAACAACTAACGTGGCTTCTTTACAAAGCAACACGTGTTTGTTTTTCTTTCAACTCCTTTAACTCAAGTCTCTTTGCTAGTTTTCTTTAATTTGGGTAAGTTAAGGAGGAAGAGATGAAGGGGAGGGTGACTTGCAGGTAATATATATATATATTTTTTGAATTTTTTTGAATTTTTTTTTCATGGTTGTTGAAGAAAGGAGGAGGAGAGGTTGAACAACATTTTGTTTTTTGCTCAATTGAACCTTGTCTTTGACACTAGGCAGCAACCTACAGTTCAATGGAGTATTTTTATTTTTATTTTAATAATAAGAATACCCAATATCTATTCGTTTCTTGTCTCAAAGAAAAGAATACCCAGAAAGGACCCATTTGAATGAATTGTAAAAAACAAAAGGTTTAATTGAGCAAAAAACAAAACGTTGTTTAGCCTCTCCTCCGCCTCCCTCTCCCTCTCCTCCTCCTTTCTTCAACAAGCATGAAAAATCTTTCTTCTTTTTTTTCCAAACGATGCTTAGTGTTATTTTTTATGTGCAGGGTTAGCATACCGCTACGATTCTTGTCCTTTTAGGGAATTTGAGAAGCATTATCTGCTGGTGCATCGACTTGATGACGAACCACACTATCTACATGAGGCTTTTTGTATCAATAATCTTGATTTGCCTTTTCCTAACTATGATGTTATTTATGTTTTCCCAATGACTTGCAAACTAGGCCTCCATGCTCACACTTCTTCTCATCATCCATCTGAGCTTATCTCTTTGGGAGGTGCTTCTAGCTCAACTAATAAGTTTGCTTAGCCTAAGGAAATCATTCACATTACTGATTTTAATTTTGAGGAAGAGGTTAAACTTTTGCATGAAAAGTTCTTTCCTCAATCTAGGTCTTCTCTTGACGTGATGAAGATGAAATATGATATGGGTAATACTTATGATGGATTTGTATGGCTAACTAGTTCTTCTGCTAATTTCTAAGGATTCCATTGTTTGCATAATGATATGTACTATTTGGCTCATATTTCTTATGATAATTTATTATTTACTATTATCTACAATGGCACTATAAATGTAACCAAATATTTATTTTTCATGGACTTTCATGGAAATATTTATGCAAAAGAAGAGCCTCGGTTTAATATTCATTCCCTAAGAAAAGAACTTGGACAAATTGTGTGGAAAATCTTGAGATATCTCCCTATATATGTTTCCTCTTTTGGATTCTATAGGAATGACGATGGAATTAGTGTAGGAGCGAATATTCAGGGACCTCATTATGGAATATGGCCATATGCTTTTGTATCTAAATTTCCTTAATTTCAACTGATGAAATCTCAGGAAATCCCTACTTATGTAAACATATAGCCACAAAAAGCTATCTTTTATTCGGACATGGAGGACAGGAGACGAGTATGGACTTGAGCTTGGCCGGATTATACCCAGATTCAATATTTCCTAGACAAGAATTTCAATTCTAGTCTTCTGTAGATGCTAGTAACAATAAGCCCTTATGTGGTAGGGAAAATCAAGACCAGTGATGGAATGAATGGTAAATTCCATATCCACCTGTGCTTGTAGTGTTTCAGGGGTCTTGGGTGCTAGTGGACAGTCATGCAACTCCAAAGGTTCCTTATGTGGTTCAACGACGTCAATCAAGGCCATAATGTACCTTTCGTTGCAGTTAAAACAAAGGCCTTTCGCTCATTAATC
Organism: Prunus dulcis; assembly: GCF_902201215.1. Classification (NCBI taxonomy): domain Eukaryota; kingdom Viridiplantae; phylum Streptophyta; class Magnoliopsida; order Rosales; family Rosaceae; genus Prunus; species Prunus dulcis. The sequence goes on along the minus strand of NC_047656.1, from coordinate 553,442 downwards.
TTAGGCCTCGGCTTGTATCAGGCGTCATGGTGCTGATGGTTGGGGTAGAGTGGGTGAGAGTAAGGGTGAAGGGATGGGGGCTTGGGTTGTGGTGGAGGAGGAAGGGCATTTAAAAGAAGGAACGATTAAAATCAGGATTGTGATGCACTCGTCATATTTGATTTTTAGTATTGAACCAAGGCTAGGCATTTTGCCTTAGAAAGGTTATGGGCTGCAAGGCTTGAACATCAAAGCGGAATTCTTTTAGCCCCCAATCAAAAACATGTTTGAGCTGGGACTCGGTCAAATCTAGGGCTTGACATGCTGGTTTGGTGAATAAGGCAAAATACTCCTCCAGAGTTCCCATTTGCTGAATGTGAGAAAAGGTGGATTTGAAAGCATTCATGTATGCTGAGCCAAAATGTTGAAACAACAAAGTGAAAATAATGGTCCAATCCTTGGGCAATCGTTGCTCAAACCAGCATATCCATAAGGAGGCGTCACTGCTAAAATGAACACCAGCGAATGTCACTTTATAGTCCTCAAGAACTTTATAGTCCTCAAGAACTTTATAATAGATAAGAAAATGCTCAGAGAGGCAAGCTAGTCATATGGGTCCTCGCTGGAAAAACATTGTACATCCAATTTAAGGGGTTTCATGTGCATTGTGTAGGCAGAGGTGGATGAGATGTGGGTTAGGATAACTGTATACTTGGGGGGTGGTGTATGGACGAATGAAGGATGGTTAAGGTGGGGATGGAATGGGGGTGTGCATTGTGCCGAAGAATACAAATGCAAGATGAAGGTGGTTGTGGGCTAATGGTGGGGACTTGGGTATTGTGTTCTTGCGATGGGGGTGGACTTCGCAAATGCCAAAGTTCCTCGACTATTGTTTGCTATAGGTGGGTTAGTTGAGATGACAGGACCCGACCGAAATTCCACTTTGGAATCCGAGCCGGACCCTGTGGTGTCCGACACCTGGCGAATGTCGGGCACGAATGACCTAATTGTCCTTCCCTACAAAGCATGAAAAAATAACAAGGTTGACTCCTACCGAAAAATCGACAGAGTCTCCCTTTTAACTAGATCAATACCCAAAAATTTACACATGCCAAACAAGCATATATACACACAACCAACTGCCAGCATACGTATATACATTCCAACAACAGTTCAATTCTAATTCTAGGGCAATGTGACTACTAAGAATTTACAAAAGGAGTCAATTCTTTTACAGAAAAGTCCTACATCAGAAAGGAAAGCACAGAAGGTGGAAAACGGCCCGGTGGTGGATCACTGTGCACGCTTACTGCCTGGGGGTGCAAAACATTAAAAAGGTGAGTGAACCCAAAAACAAAGTTTAGAACAATACATATGAACATACTAACCCCACTGTAAAAACAGTTATACAAACTAAATCATTCTCTTTATTATATTCGTACTGAAATCAATGCACTCATATATTTATACATATATATATGCCAATCATACTCATGGTCAACATTAATTTCTTAAAAGCATTGAAAACAGTTTAAAACTATCACCTAGGTGTACCTTTTATTTCCGTCAATTCCTCGCATCACCATGGGTGACACGTACTCGCAGGTCTCAGTGACACAAGGTCGTTCCGAGCCGCAACTCATAGGATTCAGGGGACCGTAGTCAGCCTGATCCGCATTACTTGCTCCACACAAGTTCGGGTACCATAGAACTCGTGGGGCAACTGTCAAGCATGCTGACTAAACCGAAGGCAACCAATAAAATCAGAAGGCAACATTTGATCTGAAGGCAACTTATTTACCAAAGGCAACATCTGTATATCTAGGTATCTAAGGTGGTTAAGGAAAATATAAAGTTTCTGAAGAAAATCTGCTGAATAACTGAATTTCTGTAAACGCTAAAACTCTGCTGCCATTTATCTGATAATTAACTAGAATTTCTTTTCCTATATCCTTTAAAGGATATTCCACTTGACAGCATGCAAAACAAAATATTTAAAAGCATATAACAGCTTATAAAACACTAATTTTTGAATAAAACTTATTCAAGATCAAATACTGTAACTGAACTACTTAAATTCATTTATAAAAACAAAGAGTCCACTCACTAGTGGTCCGTGCTCGCTGGACCTCTTGAAGGTCTCTCATGCGGGTCAACTGGTGCCCGGGTGCCTAATTCAATTACCATAATATTCTATTAATACAATACTCAATATAGTATTAATTTAAAAATCCTGACCCCCGGCTCCTAGAAGTGCGTGCATCAAATTAAAGATGTTCCTATGCCCATAAAAGCTTTCCTTCCACTTGGAATAGTTTAGAAGTATCTTGGGACTCAAAAAGCGCTAAAGTCCCAAAAAGTTAACCCGGGACCCCGCAGGTCCACGACCTCAAAATTATGATATGGAAGCCTCTAGAAGTTCCAATATACCCAGGACACATGTCCTGAGGGTTTGATCTCAATCGGACAGTCGAATTGATCACGATCGTACAATCGCATGATTTCTAAAACCCTAGTCCTAGGGTTCGCGATTTCGGAGTATCCGGGACTCCGATTCACGATCCGTTGAATCCTAAACGATCCTGGAATTGTCTAGAGTAACATATCTGAAAAAGATTACGATCCAATGGCTCAACAGTATTCAACCAGAAAATCGCACAATATGCAAAATCTGTTTGAGGCTCAAACGGTATCCAAATTGAGATCCGCGAATTCCTACGCGCTCGTGACAATACCAGGATTATTCTACCACTAAAAATGATCTCCACTATAGTGCCCACGAGCAGCCACAAGCGCCCGCAGTGCGTGGGTGGCTTGATAAATTTCTGGCGGTCGGAAAATCTCTAAACCGCTGGCCCAAACTCCTATCCTAGGTAAAACACCCTATTTGGAACCACTTTTGTTCTTGGCCTTACCCCAAAAACTGGCCGGAAGTGGCCAAAATTTCAAACTCAAAACCAACGAAACTTTAGATCGTGGTTTGATCTACCTAGGCTAGAAATAATTCCAATCCTACCTAACCAGCAGCTAAGTCGTGAAAAATAGGTAAGGATCCATACCTTAATCGTCCGATTTGGTGGCCGGATGATGGAGATCGAATGGTAGGGAGTTCTGTCAAAACCGACGACTTTCCTTCGAGTTTTCCGGCGGTTTACGGCGGCTGGATGTGGAGAGTGGTCGGGGGTTGAAGACGGAACCGAGCTGGTCCTTTTGGCACCGACGATAGGGGCTGGGGTTGTCGGTGACGGAAGCTATGAAGGTTTGAAGGTGACGTTGGAGCAAAATTTCGAAGGGGAGGAGGGTTCTGCGCAGCAGGAGAGAGAAAGGAGGGTTTTAAAATCCTGATTTCCCAAATTACCATTTTACCCTTCTACATATTTTGACTGTATTTTCTTCGTTAAAGCTCCGATTCAAGCCCTCTTTGCGTCTACGGACTCGTTTCGTCGTGCTCTACGCAACGGTATGTGTGGAATTATCAAATTCCTTCTCGGTCAAAAAGTCAACTTTTCTTTAATAAATTATTCAAATGGCAAAATTGTCTTTTCATCTTAATAAATTAATAATTAAATATTAATTAAGGTTTGGGTTATTACATGAGAGGTAAGGGTAGATTCAAGGGTGTGTGGGTTAGGGTCTCGACGAATTTTTGGAGGGTGTTAATGGAGGATTGTTTGACTAATTGGTTGGCTAAGAGAGTAGTGATGGTGTCTAAACTGTCTTGGAGCTAATCATCTAATTGGTCATGTCAAATGCCATGTGAAATGGTGACGGCCCTAGGTTCGAGTGCAGTGGCCTTCCCGAAGTCTATGATGGGACTCTAATAATACATAATGACAGGTACATAAGAATTTGCCAAAACATAAGAAATAACATATAGCTGAAATATGATGTTTATTCCTTTATGCCCACCACTGTGGACTGTAGTTCCTTTCTAATACAATAAGAATGAAAATTGTAGATAAGGACAAATTGTGTGCCACGTCCTGGTTTACATAACGGCTAATTAGAATGTATCCACCAAGGTGAGTGGTTCTAGAGCAACATAAATTTAAGTATGGGTTCGAATGAAGGTGTGTGGGTTCGTTGTATCGGATTTTCCTAGAGAGACATAATAAGAGAAACTTTCATCTTAACTTTGAACCTAATTTTCATTTGCATATCAAATAGTAGAGCATTATAAATTTTATATAAATTTTAAGAAATAGATAGGAGTTATTAGTGAGATATTATTGGGTTCTCAACTAAAAGGATTTGATGAAAGTTCGTATTGTCATTTGATTTGGTATTGCTATCATAAAAATGAAGAACTTTCTGTGGTAAGAAACAAAATTCCCTTGACAAAACTACGATTACTTAAGCACAACTCATTAAATCCAAACTTAAAAATTGAGAAACCTAGTACTTGTAAGGATCAAGACTTGCATGAAACCAAACTGGAAAAACCCCTTAGTTTTCTTTGCCCACCCGATTCCTTCTTTCTTTTTTGTTGTGAAATTCTTCTTGTACCTTTTGGTTAAGATTATGGAGAGAAAATCCTGAGGAGAAAATTAGAGAAGAAAGAAGAGAACTATCAAGTTACTGCTTGGGTGGAAGGGTGCGTCTTTTTTGTTGTTTAAAAATTGAACCAGACTGTGATTGTTTGGTTTGGTTTGGTTTTGAGATATTGCATAATCCAAGAATTTCACCTCTAATTATGAAATTCAAATGCCCCTGACTATCCCTGTTAATCATTACTCTGATTCCAACGGGCAACAAAATAGGACCGAAATCCTATTACGTTATCCCATGCTAATGTATCCAGAGCATAGGCTTACTTTGAGCACTCTAATTTCTTCAAAGTAACAACACCGGAGGCACGACCCGGCCAAATAAGGCTAGGATCGTAGAGACGATAGAAGGGACCGGCCAACCGATGCACACCAGAGGTGGACCGGTCGACCCAACCCAAGGTTTACCTACAAGCTTTTTAACTGCAACAACTTAAATATACTCTATTGGAACTGAAATTACCGTGGCTGCTAGCACCCCGACTTGCCCTCCAATGGATCCTCGTTAAGGCATTGAGATTGTACTCATTCCAATTACTAGACTTTATGAGTCCGGTATTGTTATTTATTGTCACTACCTCCCCATGTCAGGATTGGGTAATTTGCACGCATGCTACCTTCCTTGGAAATGGTAGTTGTATCTCAGGTTTCTTCTCTTGAATCAAACCCTAATTCTCTATCACCCGTCACCACCATGGTAGGCCACTATCCTACCATCGAAAGAGTATAGGGTAGATATTTGAATGATGTGTTGCCAGCATGATGGATATGCGATCCGTTGAGTTATCATGAATCATCAGAGCAACCAGCAGAGCTCGCGTCAGCCTTTTATCTAATAAATGCATCCCTTCCAAAAGTCGAGGTTTATTACACGTATCAGCTCTAAAATTACTATGGTTATCTGAGTAGTAGGTATCATCAAACAAACTATAACTGATTTAATGAGCCATTCGCTAAATCGAATCGAACTGTCTACTTTTATATTTATATTTATTTTATTTTATTTTGCATGTGTAATCCTCTCATTGGAAAATAACTATATATAAATGTTTATGATGTAAAATCAACGGTATATGCGGGAATATTGAGCTGCACGTAAAGTAAATAAGACACAATATCATGCCTACGTCCTCGGAGAGCAGCAATAGTAACTTTTCACTATATAAAATAATAGGGCAACATCTTTAGTGTTCACAATATATGTGGCTCACTGATATTTCTCTCCACTCACTCACCCTATTTCTTCATTCTCTTCTTTCTTCTCTTCCTTTCTTTCCTTTCTACTTGGGCTCTCATTTCTTCTCAGATGGTGTGTGTAAAATGCAAGAGAAGGATGAAGCCTTTTTATAGGCAAAGTTGATAGCTTCCCGTGAATTGTGGTTGACTCTCAAGGGAATATGGCAGACAAACTTCATCATTATTTTTCTTCAATCAATTAGGTAGTGGGCTCTACAGAGCCGGTCCTGGGTTTTCTAAGGCCTAGGGCTAATTTTCTCAAGTGTGCCTCTTTATACAAATTAAACAAATAAATAAATAAATTATCAACTAATTGACAATTTAGAGTCTTTCTGAAAAAATGTCTCTCTATACATCGAGAATTGCCCATTATATGGACAGAATACAAGTTAATTAGGAAAGAACACCTGAAAAACAGCTCACCTTCCACATATACATGTATCTAATTATAGCTAGCCTACCACATATACATGTATCTAATTAATGAAAGAATCTGCTGGCATTTAAATCTGATTTCCTTTGACATCCCCCCTCAAATTGATGCTGGTAAATCGACAAGCATCAATTTGCTAACGAGGAAATGATGGCGCTGACGTGGCATGGATTTGGTGAAGATATCGACAATCTGCAGAGTAGTGGAGACATGTGGAAGGGTGATAACCTGATGATCATAGGCTTCTCGGATGGAGTGACAGTCAACCTCGATGTGCTTGGTGCGTTCGTGACAGACGGGGTTGGCTGCAATTTGGATGGCACTTGTGTTGTCAGCATACAGTGGAGTAGGATGAAGTGGACTGAACCCAAGCTCTGTGAGAAGACCACGCAGCCAAATGATCTCGGAGCACACAGCAGACATGGCGCGATACTCTGCCTTAGTGGATGATTTGGAGACGTGGTCTTGCTTCTTGCATTTCCAAGAGATAAGGGCATCACCAAGAAACATACACCAGCCAGTAGTAGATCTCCTGGTGTCTGGGCAACCAACCCAATCAGCGTCACTATAGGCCTGAAGCTGAAGAGAAGAACCTGTAGGGAAGAACAAGCCACGACTAGGTGTGCCAAGAATATAGCGAATGATGCGGCGAACGGCAGAGAGATGGTGATGCCTCGGGGCATGCATGAACTTGCTGACAGTGTGAACAGCATAAGAGATGTCTGGTCGGGTGATGTTAGATAGATAAGACTACCAACCAGCTTCCGATAGGTAGTAGGATCCGCAAGAAGCTCCCCGTCGTCACGTCGATATTTCACATTAAGTTCCATGGGGGTGTCAACGGAAGTAGTGTTGGTGAGGCCGGCCAACTGAACCAGATCTTGACTGTACTTGTTCTGAAGCAAGAAGGGACCATGAGGTTGATGATGGACCTCTAAACCCAAGAAATAAGTGAGCTGACCAAGATCTTTCATGTGGAAAGTAGAATGCAACAAAGTCTGAACTGCAGAGATTGCCTCCAAGTCGGAGCCAATGATGACAATATCATCCACATAAACAAGAAGAACAACGATACCCATGGATGTCCGTTGTAGAAAAAGAGAGGAGTCATACTGACTCTGAGTGAAAGAAAAACCAAGCAAAGTGGAGCGAAACTTTTCAAACCATAATCGCGGGGCCTGCTTCAAACCATACAAAGAACGTTTCAGTTTGCAAACATCATAGGTAAGGAAGTATGACAGGACCCAAATCAAATTCCGCTTTGGAATTCGAGTCGAACCCTGTGAGTGTTCGACACTTGGCAAATGTCCAGTACAAAAGACCTATTTGCCCTTTTTCTTAAAATTTTGACCTTGACTTCTACCGAAATTTCAGCAGAGTCTCCCCTGTAATTTGCTCAATCCCAAAATTTCCACCTGTCAGAATGAGCAAAATATCTACATAACCAACTGCCAGCACTTCAATAAATATGCCAAAAGTTCCATTCTCGCTCTAGGGCAATATATCAAAGCAATTTTGATCGTCTACGGATTACTTAATTGTTTTACATACCAACACTTTTGAGCCAGAAGGCTCGGAAGTCACGATGGCCCGGTGGTGGATGTCTTGTGCACGCTACAGCCTGGGGGCGCAAAACAGTTGAAAGTGTGAGTGGACCAAAAATAAAGGTTCATAAGATATCTAAGAATATACTAACCCCCATTGTAAGAATAGTGAAATAAATCTAAATACGTATTCTGCATTTAAAGCACACTAAACTCAAGGCATCGTATGTAAATCATATTCGAATTCAATAATTCTTGCATAAAAGCAATGAAATCAAATACAGTTGAGTAAAACTGAATATTTAAACTATCTTTGAAACATATTAAAATCAACGCAGTTACATATTTATAGATATATATGAAATCGCTTTCAAGAGCAATAAAACTTGCATGAAAGCATTGAAATCCAAATTCGCATAAAAACACTGAAATCAAACCTGCATAAAAGCAATGTACTCAAAACTTGAATTAAAGCATTGCAATCAATCAAAACTACCACTTGGATGTACCCCTGTAATTCCGTCAATTCCCCTGGCAGGTCTCGGCGACAAAAGTCTATCAGAGACGCAAACTGGCAGGATACAGGAGACTATAGTCAGCCTGATCCGCTGGCAGGTCTCGATGACACAAAGTCGACTCGAGCCGCTCTGGCAGGATTCAGGGGACCGTAGTCAGCCTGACCCGCAATCCTGGCAGGTCTCGGGGACACAAAGTCAGTCGAGCCGCAAATCCTAGCAGGTCTCGGGACACCAAGTCTGCCGAGCCGCAAATCCTGGCACTCACGGTCCGAGCGTCCCCGAAACTCGTGAGGCAATGTCAAGTGCACTAACAAAACTGAAAAAAAAAATAGACTGGATGACTGAGGGTAATCACCATAGCTGGGTACATGGTGGTTTTAAAATATAATATTTTAGAGAAAGTCTACTAAATAACTGCGTTTCAGTAGATCTGAAATTAAACTGTTATTTCCTCTGGTAAAATTCTCAAACTCTGCTTTTTATCACTTTTAGCATGCTCAACTAAGCAGCATAGGAATAAATCATGCTCGGAAAACATTCCATAAAACTTAATCAAGTTCAAATAATGAAATTTATTCATAGAAACGCATTTATAAAAACTCATTTATATAGAATCATATAAAATCATTTATATAAAATTATTTATGGAAGAAAGTCCACTCACTCCTGGTCCGCGCTAGCTAGACCTCCTGAAGGTCTCTCCTGCGGGCCTGCCTGGTCCCGGGTGCCTGGGTCGACGGAAATGGGTGGCCGGAGGAGGGAGATCGGCGGCGTTGAAGTTTCGGCGAGTTCCCGTCGATTTTCTGCATTTTTCGGCCAGCACAAGCCGTGCCGTCGATGGGGAATGGTCGGGAAAGGAAGGGGACTCGACGACGGTTCCATCGCCACCGGTCCCGTGACCGGTGGTGCCCTGTGGCGGCGCCAGCAAGCTCTGGAAGGCGGCGGCCCGTCTGCGCGCGCGAAGAGAGAGAGAGAGAGAGGGCTGATCGGTTTTTATAGATCCAACTTTGCAATATTTACGGTTATGCCATTGAGACTCTTTTGACCATAACTCTTTCGTTACAACTCCAATTCGGGCCCACTATGTGTCTATGAACTCGTTTCGCGTGCTCTACGCAATGGCGCAAGCGGAATTGTCAAATTCCTTCTCGATCAAAAAGTCACCTTTTTCTTAATAAAATATTACGAGGGCAAAATTGTCTTTTCACAAAATAAAATATTCCTTAATTATGAATTTTTGGTTTGGGATATTACAATCTACCCCCTTACAAAAATTTCATCCTCGAAATTTACGCGCTTGTCACTCGAAGAGGGGAAGGGCCTGCTCCCACATCTACTACTCGGGTCACCACATGGCCATTTTCACTGAAAGTTAAACATTTCCTATTTCAATATCTGAACTGATTGTTTCCCATAGGTGAAGCCAGCCTCCAATTCTGCTTATTATTGTCTAACATATGAGATGGCTCAGATTTTTCTCTTCGGAGCATGGGAATACGAAAAACATCAAGTCATGGTGATAAATCTGCAGGCAAAGTAAGCTTGTAAGTTCCTCGGCCCACACGCTCTATAGTCTCCCTGGGTTCGAAATAGCGAGGGCTTAGTTCTCTCGCTTCCTCAAATTTCACTACACCTTCCTAAGGTGATAAATTTTGATAATTCCCAACTGAAGATCCTTCTAGTATCTGCATAACTCTTTGTCAATCCTGGGTCACTTGAGTTTTTACTGATTAAACCAATATGTTTCTTTATTTTCCACAAAACTTCCAAATACCAATAATCTTTGCTTACCATTCCGTCATCATACTGAGGTGGTTTATACTATGCTTTGCATGCGGCAACAATTGGAAACATCTCAAGTATAGGCACCAGTGGCAAATTTGAGGTTTGTAATCCGAGGAAGATTAGTTCGTCTGACAACTGTCATTTGAGACACACACTGTCCAAGGGGTAACTTCTCACCCCAATCATTCTCTTAGGCTGATTATCTGTCTGGGGTGAATTGCAGTATTAAACTGCAATCAGGTCCCAAAAACTTCTTTTAACTGAGTCCCAACGGGACGTAACTTGGGGTTCTCGATTTAAAACAATAGAGACTGGTACTCCATAAAGTCTCACGATCTTATCTGTGAAAATCTTAGCCGGTTTGTTCAAACTATACTTGGCTCTCACCGGAAAAAATTAATAGACTTGCTGAATCGATTCCTAATTTCCTACACTCCATTCTGCTTACTCTGTGCCCGGGGAAGTTGAACACAAAATCTATTGTAAGTTACTCCCGTTTCCCTTCAGAAATCGGAAATGGTTGCAAGAACCTTGATGATTTCTGTTGCTCGGCTAACACTTGCTGACAAGGTAAGCACTTCCTGGCATACTCTGCTATTTCTTTCATCATAAGAAGCCACTAGCAGAATCTCCATTGAAACTTTATTCTTAGAATCATCTAATCAACCTCCACTCGCCGTGTGATATTTCAAGGATCCTGAACTTGAGCTGCGGGTATTCGTGCTCTTAGCACTGCTCTTTCCTGAAAAGTGACTAGCAGTGCTTCCTTATTATCCATATCTAGCTCAACTTTGCGCTTCCTTAATCCTACCATCACTGATAAATATCTCCGAAGTAGTCCAAATCTTTTGTTAGCTCTAACCATTCTCTTTGCCTCAATTTTCCTGCCTCCTGTATGAATAAATATTGTAATCCTTTGCGAGCTGTAAAGATCTGGCATATTTCCTCATAAAAATACTGCCACCAACTTTTCTAAGCCAAAATTAATGTGGCCCGTTCCAAATCATGAATAGAATACTTCGATTCATGCTTCTCAGCTGTTGAGACGCATAAGCGCTGACTCTACCATGTTGTATTAGCACAAACCCCAATTCTTGTTGCAAAACAACACTGTAGCACACGAAGTTCCCACCAACCTCTTGAAGTACTGAAATCGAAGTAGTGGTCGGCCTGTTCTTGAGTTTAACATAACCCTCTTCACACTTATCTGACCACGCCAATTTAACTTCTTTCTTTGCCAAAGAGATGAGCGGTGTCGCCCTGGTGGATAACCCTTCCACGGAGCGACAGTAATACTCGGCTTACTTAGAAAACTCTGTACCTCAGTAGCACTGTTCGGCCGTAGCCAAAGTTTACTAATACTTCAACCCTTTGAGGATCAACAAAAATGCCATCTGCAGAATTCATGTGTCCTAAACGTCTCACTCTGTCTACCCAACCTGGACACCTGCTGAGCTTGGCATATAGTTGCTTTATTCTTAGAATCCACAACCCAATGTGTAAATATATCATATGTGCCTTCTGTCTCTTGGAATACCCCAAAATGTCGTCCGAGCACACAGTCACGAAGCGATCTCCGTAACGTCGAAACACTGTTCAAGGGCGGTCTAAACTGCGGCTAGTACATTCCTCATCCTCACAGTATCACCAGGAGCTCATAGTGCCCATACCTCATTCGACATGCTGCTTTAGGCATATACTCTTTCTTATATAACACTGGAGCATCCCAATGAGAGAAACTAGACTAGATGAATCTCTTATCTATCAACTCCTGCAATTGAGTCTTTAACTTCTTCAACTTTGCTGGTGTCATTCTGTACAATGCCCAAGGAATGAGCTCCGTTCCTGAAGTGAACTCAAAAATGAACTCGATCTCCTGGTAAGAAGGTAATCCAAGAAGATCCTCGGGAAAAACATCTGAAGATTCCCCTATTATCTCTGGTATCATTTACACGTGCTCAGTGTCCTAAGTGCTCCTTCCTGGGCCACTTACTGAGACACGGTCTCTGGCCAACCAATCTAATCCTTAAAATGACACCCAATCAATCATGCCAAAAGAATTCAATCTGTAACTACAGCAGGTAATACATGCGCTTCCTGCTAGGACATGTTATACAGTCTACCTGTGGCCCTGGTACTTCCACCACATCCCCTCGGCTGACTGCTGTCTCAATTGGCTACACTGATTTGGGCCCACCGCTGAACAAAACCTCCATAAACTGTGGCATCCCTTTTTAAAAGATCTTGATTGTCCATAGTAATATCCTCCAGTAGTATCCCACTGGCAGGGCCCGGAATGGTACCTACCACACCTGGCACATTAGGGCGACTCTCCTGCTAAATCCCGACAACAACTGTCGTCCAATACCTCTGGCTACACTAACCCAAGAGTGGTTTCCAATACTACTACCTTGGCTGGTACCTTCACTGGGACTAAATCCGGGTTGGTAGCCTCCATACTTGCGGCCATTCGATGGTCTGGAACTGTAACTACCACTAACTGATCACAATACCTCGGATGAAGGCCTTTAATCCCATCGTAACAAGGTGATACCTCTTACTTTCAGTCTTTACTAGTGGAAAACCATACTTAGACGGTTGAAACTTTTTCTCGTACTCTGATACAATATCATCCTTTGTCCAACTGCAAAAAGTCTTGCATCTCACATTCTGTAAACTTATGGATAGTACTAACTATTAAATGCGGCTCTAAAATACTTGTCACGTACTAGTCAAAGGATCCCGATATCTCCTCTTAACCGAGTCCCACCAATGTCTGGCGTTTCTGTTCAAAGCTTCATCCTTTCTATCCAATCCTTGTTTAGTGCTGGGTACCACTACTCATCAAAATTTGTAGCCCCCAACCCTCTTTACTTGATCCACCCATCTCACAGATGGATCTCTGGGCTACTCAATCTTGGCTAAAGCCTGAGCTAACAGTTCCAAAGTCTACTAGACGTTAGGATCTCCCTGCACACTAAGTACAGCGGGTACGGCTCCTGACGAGCCTCTAACAAACAACTACTCTACCGGTTCAGATACTGATGCAAGTCATGCCCGATCTGGGGATCCCATTCCCTTACGTCGGGACAACTGTCTAGTTTTCCTACGGACACCACCACCATTAGGGCCCAATTTGAAAAGAAACTGAGAATGCACAAAGTGCAAAGTCTACAGGAAGTGAAACCTTGCTCTGATACCAAATTGACAGGACCCGAATCAAATTCCGCTTTGGAATTCGAGTTGAACCCTGTGCGTGTCCGACACTTGGCAAATGTCGGGTACAAAAGACCTATTTGCCCTTTTTCTTAAAATTTTGACCTTGACTTCTACCGAAATTTCAGCAGAGTCTCCCTTGTAATTTGCTCAATCCCAAAATTTCCACCTGTCAGAATGAGCAAAATATCTACATAACCAACTGCCAGCACTTCAATAAATATGCCAAAAGTTCCATTCTCGCTCTAGGGCAATATATCAGAGCAATTTTGATAGTTTACGGATCACTTAATTGTTTTACATACCAACACTTTTGAACCAGAAGGCGCGGAAGTCACGATGGCCCGGTGGTGGATGTCTTGTGCACGCTACAGCCTGGGGGCGCAAAACAGTTGAAAGTGTGAGTGGACCAAAAATAAAGGTTCATAAAATATCTAAGAATATACTAACCCCCATTGTAAGAATAGTGAAATAAATCTAAATACGTATTCTGCATTTAAAGCATACTAAACTCAAGGCATTATATGTAAATCATATTCGAACTCGATAATTCTCGCATAAAAGCAATGAAATCAAATACAGTTGAGTAAAACTGAATATCTAAACTATCTTTGAAACATATTAAAATCAACGCAGTTACATATTTATAGAAATATATGCAATCGCTTTCAAGAGCAATAAAACTTGCATGAAAGCATTGAAATCCAAATTCGCATAAAAGCACTGAAATCAAACCTGCATAAAAGCAATGTACTCAAAACTTGAATTAAAGCACTGCAATCAATCAAAACTACCACTCGGATGTACCCCTGTAATTCCGTCAATTCCCCTGGCAGGTCTCGGCGACACACAGTCTATCCGAGCCGCAAACTGGCAGGATACAGGGGACTATAGTCAGCCTGATCCGCTGGCAGGTCTCGATGACATAGAGTCGACTCGAGCCGCTCTGGCAGGATTCAGGGGACCGTAGTCAGCCTGATCCGCAATCCTGGCAGGTCTCGGGGACACAAAGTCAGCCGAGCCGCAAATCCTGGCAGGTCTCGAGACACCAAGTTAGCCGAGCCTCAAATCCTGGCACTCACGGTCCGAGAGTCCCCGAAACTCGTGAGGCAATGTCAAGTGCACTGACAGAACTGTAAATCGACTGGATGTCCGTAGACATCGGTCCAACTGAGGGTAATCACCAAAATCGGGTACATGGTGGTTTAAAATATCATATCATAGAAGAGTCTGCTAACTAGCTACTTTTCAGTAAATCTGAAATTAAACTGCTATTTCCTCTGGTAAATTTCTCAAACTCTGCTTTTTATCACTTTTAGTATGCTCAACTAAGCAGCATAGGAATAAAAATACTTTACGGCATAAATCATGCTCGGAAAACATTCCATAAAACTTAATCAAGTTCAAATAATGAAATTTATTCATAGAAACGCATTTATAAAAACTCATTTATATAGAATCATATAAAATCATTTATATAAACTCATTTATATAAAATCATTTATATAACTCATTTATATAAAATCATTTATGGAAGAAAGTCCACTCACTCCTTGTCCGAGCTAGCTAGACCTCCTGAAGGTCTCTCTTGCGGGCCTGCCTGGTCCCGGGTGCCTGGGTCGATGGAAATGGTGGCCGGAGGAGGGAGATCGGCGGCGTTGAAGTTTCGACGAGTTCCCGTCGATTTTCTGCATTTTTCGGCTAGCACAAGCCGTGCCGTCGACGGGTAATGGTCGGGAAAGGAAGGGGACTCGACGGCGGTTCCATCGCCACCGGTCCCGTGGCGGGTGGTGCCCTGTGGCGGCGCCAGCAAGCTCTGGAAGGCGGCGGCCCGTCTGCGCGGCCGAAGAGAGAGAGAGAGGGCTGATCGGTTTTTATAGATCCAACTTTGCAATATTTACGGTTATGCCACTGAGACTCTTTCGTTACAACTCCGATTCGGGCCCACTACATGTCTATGAACTCGTTTCGCCGTGCTCTACGCAATGGAGCAAGCGGAATTGTCAAATTCCTTCTCGATCAAAAAGTGACCTTTTTCTTAATAAAATATTACGAGGGCAAAATTGTCTTTTCACAAAATAAAATATTCCTTAATTATGAATTTTTGGTTTGGGATATTACAAAGTAGGCATACCAGAGGGAAGTTTCAAGTAAACTTCTTCCTTGAGATCACCGTGGAGAAATGCGTTCTTGACATCCATTTGATGTAAGGGCCAGGATTGGGATGCAACAAGGGCGAGTATGGTGCGGACAGTGGTCATTTTGGCAACTGGTGTGAAGGTCTCATCATAGTCGAGGCCATATTCTTGTTTGTTGCCAAGTGCCACTAACCGAGCCTTATAACGGTCTATGGACCCATCAGAACGAAGCTTGACAGAAAACACGAACTTACTGCCAAGGGGTTTCACGGAGGAGGGACATGGAACAATGTCCCAAGTTTGGTTTTCCTCAAGTGCGAGAAGCTCAGTTTCAACCGCTGTCCGCCAACACTCATGCTTCATGGCCTGTGTATAAGACGAAGGAAGAGAAATAGAAGACAAGGTGGCAGGGAAGAGGGAAAGAGGAGAGGAACCAAACCTATCTGGTGGTCTACGAACCCGAGTACTCTGTCTGAGGGGGGGAGGTGCAGTTGCTGGAACAGGAGGTGTAGTTGCTGGAACAGGAGCAGCAGTCGGGGAAGGAGCTGGAGGGGGCTGGGGAGGTGCTGGAGGTTGATGGGAAGTTTTGGAGGAGCGTCGTTGATACACGAAGAGAGGCTGAGAAGGGACTGGAGCTGGAGAAGAGATATTTAAAACAGGAGCTGCAGAAGAGTTAGTAAACATAGGCAAAACAGAAAATGAAGGAGAAACGGGGTCGTGATGCGTGGGAAAAAAATACTGATTTTCTAGAAAGATTACATTTCTAGAAACTCGAATGCGTCGCAAATGTGGATCGTAGCAAAGAAAACCTTTATGGTGGACTGAATATCCTAGGAAAGCACACTGGATCGATTGAGCCATGAGTTTTGTGCGTTCATGTGCAGGAAGATGAACATAACAGACACAACCAAATGTACGAAGGTTGGAATAAGATGGAGGGCGACCAAATAACTTGGTGAAAGGAGAGTTGTGGTGCAATGTGGGAGAAGGCAACCTGTTGATGAGATGGACAGCAGTGGAGAGAGCTTCACACCAAAAACGAGAGGGCGTAGATGACTCTAACAGGAGAGTGCGAACAACATCAAGAAGGTGACGGTTCTTCCTTTCAGCCACCCCATTTTGTTGAGGTGTTGAAGGGCAAGACCGTTGAGAGATGATGCCATGAGTCTGTAGGAAGTCCTGAAACAAATGAGACATATACTCACCCCCATTGTCAGAACGAAGGATTTTGATATGGGCCGAAAATTGGGTCTGAATATATGCATGAAAAATCTTAAAAACAGAAAAGACTTCATCTTTAGAATGTAGAAAATATATCCATGTGAAACGGCTATAGTCGTCAATAAAAGTGACGAAGTATTTGTAATTAGCATGAGAAGTGACTGGTGCCATACCCCACACATCACTATGTATCAAATCAAAAGGTTGGACCACATGGGGTGTGTGAATAGGAATTGACAGAGTCTTACTTTTGCCAAGTCTGCAAGAATTGCAATCAAATTGAACAGCACTAAGAGATGGTGATTCTTTATTCCCAAGAAAACCAGATTTTAGTAAATCATGAAGTACAGTAGAGTTTGGATGTCCGAGACGTTTATGCCACGCTCGGTAATCAACATGAGCAGAATTACAAGAGACAAAGGGTGAAAAAGAAAACAAAGGAAATTGAAGAGGAAAAAGACGTCCCACTTTAGGCCCCTTCGCGATCATCCTCCCTGACTGTTGATCCTGCACAACACAACCAGATTTAGAGAATTCCACTTTGCAATCATTATCAACCAACTGACCGACAGACACAAGATTGGTGGTAAGACCAGGAGATACAAAGACATCAGTGAGAGAGGAAGAAACATCACCAGTGGCCGTGATAGGTAAATGATTGCCATCAGCAGTATGAATTTTGAGATTTCCAAAATATTTGTTTACATTGGTAAGAGAATCAGCATTGTTTGTCATATGATGGGAAGCCCCGGAATCAAAGTACCAAGGAGATGATGTAGAGAAGGGTTTACCTGAGAGTCCTAAAGCTGAAAATGCAGAAATGATCATTTGTTGAATCATGTCAGGGGTCACAGGTTGAACAGGAGCACTTTGTGTCAGCGGTACTGCAGTCACAGAACTACTAGCACTAGAAGAGCCAACGGAGACAGTATATGCGGTCTCTGATTTCTTGGGGGGTCGAGTAGGACATTCCTTGATGATATGGCCATCCTTTTTGCAGTAGTTGCAGAATTTTCGGGGACAATTTGCAGCATAATGACCAAATCCCTTGCAACAAAAACACTGAACAGTGCTCATATCCCTGCCTCGTGGCTTACCTTGTGCTGCATAGGCCACAGGAACAGATGCAGACCGCCGTTGTTCCATGGTGGTTTGAGTGAGAAGGCGCTGTTCCTCGCGAAGGAGATCATTGAGGCATGTATCCAAGGAGGGGACAGATTCTCGGTTCATAAGATTGGATCTGGTGCCTTCAAATTCAGGTCTCAGTTTCATTAGAAATTGATCCCTCTGGGTAGTTTCATGGACAGATTGAACAGAACTAAGACCTTCGGATGGTAAGTCAGCATAAACTATATCAGTGTATTCACCCCAAAGATTAGTGAATCTAGAGTAAAAATCAGAGATAGAAAGGCTATCCTGTTGGAGAACGGCCAATTCATGTTCAAGCTGGAACCGACGAGCAGTGTTTCGTTGACTATAGATCTTCTTCAGGTAAGTCCACATCTGAGCTGCAGTCTGAGATGATCGAAGGTTCAAGATGATATTAGGGTCGACAGATCCTAAAATCCATGTCATAACTTGAGCGTCCTTGACTTCCCACTTGGCCTGCTGGTCTTTGTCTTTGTTTTTGTCAGGAGCTGGGTTACTTCCATCAACATGGCCCCACGCCTCCTTACCTTTGACGAAAATCCCGAAGTGAAACGCCCAAGCAGAGTAGTTCTTGCCATTGAAACGAATCAAAGAAACCTCAGACTTATCCGAAGACATGATGTCAAGAGAACTTGATCAAGAATAACCGAGACTAAGAGACTTGAGAGCAAGAGATAACTGAGACTAAGAGACTTGGGAGCGAGAGAGATAATTCAGAGCTATAGCTCTGATACCATGACAATTTAGAGTCTTTTCTGAAAAAGGTGTATCTCTATACATCGAGAATTGCCCATTATATGGACAGAATACAAGTTAATTAGGAAAGAACACAGGCTGATATTCAGCCCCTGAAAAACAGCTCACCTTCCACATATACATGTATCTAATTATAGCTAACCTACCACATATACATGTATCTAATTAATGAAAGAATCTGTTGGCATTTAAATCTGATTTCCTTTGACACTAATTAATTTTATTAAAATTATAAGAATTTATAAAAGATAAGGAAGAACACTTTGGGCCCTCATTAGAATCTTGTTTGGGGAAAACCCAATGGGACAAAACCCCAAACGAAGGAAAAAGAGTACCCCGGATTGTAAATATTGCATTAAAAACGAAAACTACGTATTTGAGTCTACATGCTTCCTCCCGAATCTCCATAAGCATTTCTTGATTTGATCAATCTTCTTTTCATCCTCCACAATTATTCAAAGATCCTCTTAAACTTTGAGCAATTTCTTCTACTTTTTTCTTTCTTTGTATCTTGAGATTTCCAGAAAGTCGTTTCTTAGGAAACATTTTTTAATTTTTATAATAAACATAACACAATAAAAAACAATAAGAAGAACAATAAAACCTGAATTTTGAGCATATTTTCTTCCACTTGAAACTTCCAATTATAAAGAACAAGAATCCAGCCAAGTTTTCTATTGAATCAAATAATAAATAAGAAAAAGTTAACAAAGATATGCATTACAATTTACAAAATTTATACATCTAGATTCTATATGTATCTTTAAAAAAAAAAATAACCTTCAAATAAAGGCACTGGTTTAGTTGGTGGATGATTTATTTTCCAACTCTGTTGGAGAAGAGGAGAACCACCGAGCGTTGCATTATGAACTGAGAAGGTCGAAGGGGTTTTCCTTCTTTTTGTGGCTAAGGGTATGTTTTGATTCCCATATTTGTTGATTTGTTTTATATTATATTTTATAATTAATAAGGGACTTCCTTACTCAGTATGTTTCTTCTTGAAGATTGAGTATATAAAGACTGATTGGATTGATTGGCTTCCCTTTCTTGACAGGTATAGGCGGCAACTTCTTTTGTTTTAATTTTTAATTTTTTTTATACACATAATGCATAAGCTTTAAAAAAAAAATTTGGGTCCCCCTCAGCTGTGGGCCCCAGGCTGTAGCCCTGGTAGCCCTGCCCCAAGGCCGGCTCTGGGGCTGTACCATTTTGGGCTCTATTCTTGACTTTACAACAGTTTAATTTGAAGTTTGATGGAACTTTAAAGTTATTGATATTTGAATTGTAACTATATTAGTTATTAAATTTAAAGTTTCATAGCATATTGAATTTTAGGATGGTTGTTTTTTTGGTCAAAGAATTTTAGGATGATTTGATAAGCTAGAAAATGAAAAATCTATGTAGTATATTATGATTTTTTTTTAAATTTTATTTTATGGTTGTAATTTGGATAACAAATTTTAAAAAATGCAAAAGAAAAAAAAATTTGTGCAAAACTAAATTTATTTTAAATTTTTGTTAAAATGAAACTGAATCAAACCGTTTTATTGTTATTGATTCGTCCACAATTTTAAGTGAAATTGATCTAATCAGGACAGTGCCATCTCTATTAGGTGGGTGTGAATATGAGGGCTCAAATTAAAATTATCTTAACCTTTAAATTATGGGTGTGCAAGATCCAACTCAATATGTGCAAACCGACAGATTGGTAATTTGGCGGATTGAATTGGATTCCTAATTTCCAAAACCGACATGATTGGATCATATGACGAATTTGCTTGTGAGGTTCCAATCTAATCTAGTTAGTTTCATGCTTATTTTGCTCATTAGGTGATTTTCATTAAGAAAGTTATAAACATTTTAAATAATTTGATAGAGTTGTGTTTAATATATTATAAATTCAAAATAATTTTATCTAACATTTCATTTATAATTTACATTTACGTCAATTAAAATGTTTGACTATTAAACTTGACCATAAATATTTCATATTTCATTATTATCTTTTTTTAGGCTTATTTATGTATATGCCCCATGTGCTTTCAAAGTTGTCTCAGATTATCACGTGTTCTTTGAAACGTCTCAATATACCACCTACACTTTTAATAACTGTCTCACGTTACCTATTTCGTCAGTATAAAGAGACGTTCCGTTACGTGATGTGGCCCCACTTCTTTTCAATTGCTTAACAATGGAGAGTAAGAGTTATTCAGTTTGAGAAAATGGGGTATTGGGGAGAGAAGGGGAAATTGGGAGAAGAAGGCTAGGGTTCTGAAAATCTGTGGTGGGGTTTGGATTTGGGAGAATCTATAGTGTCAAACACCCCCTAGCATTTTTCTCCCAATTTCCCCTTCTCTCCCAAATATCCCATTTTCTCAAACTGAATAACCCTTCCTCTCCATTGTTAAGCGATTGAAAAGAAGTGGGGGCCACTTCACATAATGGAACGTCTCTTAATACTGAGGGAATAGGTAACGTGAGACAATTATTAAAAGTGTAGGTGGTAGATTGAGACATTTCAAAGAACATGTGATAATCTGAAACAAGTTTGAAAGCACAAGTGGTATATACATCAATAAACCCTTTTTTTTTTTTTTTTATTCAATTGGGATTTTAAAAGACTATTTTGGGATAAATAAGTCTTGTGGTATTCAATTAAGATTTTTAAATAATCTAAAAAGTTTTGTGGTATTCCATTAAGACTATTAGGAGTTTTTAAAGAGGGTTACCAAATCTAGTAGTATTAAATCAAGACTTTAAACAACTAACAAAAATTCTTATGGTATTCAAAAACTTGCTAATTTTGTAGGATTTTTTAAAATGTGGAATATGTGAGATTTTTTAGTGAGAGGTATAAATACCAAAACCCTATCTCAAATCCCACCTTAACCCATCAGATTTTCACGTGGGACTTTTTTTATTCATTCCTTCATCACCTTGACCTCCACCCAAGCAGTTGTGCACTGGCCCTAACGACCAAACCACCAATACCTAGAGCTACTTGTTGTTGGGTGTAAGCAATGACCTTCCTTCCATCCCCATCTCCCTCTCTGTTGCATAATAAAATCTTGTGAATTCTCCATCACCTTCAACCCCCCAATTCACCAATAAAAATCTCAACTTCGTTCTCTGATTTTTCTGTGGTGGGGCAGTGGGGCGGTGGACTGACGAGATAGAAGACATGGAGGGGCACATAGAGAGTTTTTCTGTTTTTTTTCCTCTGATTCTATAATTCACCAATAAAAATCTCAACTTTGTTCGATGACATGTTTGATTCTAGCTCTGTTGATTCTCCATCACGCACAGAAATAAGAAGTGGGTTTGTTACCAATGTGTATATTGGAAGATCTTTGGTAAGTTTTATGGTAGATGCAGTGAGTTACAGACTGCCTATAGGGCGTTTGATGAAATGCCTGTGAGAAATGTGGTGTCGTGGAGAGCTAATTGGATTTTATATACAAAACAAAATCGACCAAAAGTTTGTAAGATGTTATCCAAATCCCTTGATTCTCAATATAAAGAACATTTCACAAACATCGAGTCCTGAAGGTGGTACTAGTTTTTAATATGTTACCATTTGACCAATTATTCAATATAAAGAATGCGGCCTGGGCACCTATAACTTCTAATCTCTTCACCTTTTGATTCTCACATAGCCAAAAATCCTCAAGGTAGCCTAGTATAGACATTATAGAACACAGCTAACCCTAAACCCTGAAAGAACTACAACTAGGTAATGTATCTTGGAAGGAAAAGATAATGTATCTTGGGGATGTCAAAGATGCGCTTTACATATTCAAAAATTTGGATAGCAAAGATAATATCTTGGAACTCCATGATTGCAAGGTATATATGCCCAGCACAGCCTTACCTCACAGCCTTTCATCCTGTAAGGTTCATGGAAGTGTGTGAATTGGCATTGAGGCTGCAGATAGCGTGGCAAACCTGTGCAATTGGAGCTAGAGTGTGGTTCTACCCATGTTGAATTGGCAAACCTATATGCTAAGCGTGGGATGCTGGGACGGGGCAGCAAGAGTTTGGAAGTTGATGAAATAATATTATTTCTTACTTATTTTTGTATTGAGAAAGACATACAAACAATGAAATAATAGCTTTTAATTTTTACGGGTCTATTTCTTCTAAAAAAATCTTTTTTCCTTAGAAAAAATTCATGTGGTCCTTTCAAATCTTATAAATCCTATTATAGAAATCTTTAAAATCCTTAAGTAAAAAATCTTTATTATATAAATCCATAAATTGTTATAAAACTATAAGGAGAAAATGTAGAGAGAAGTGATATGCTAAAGATAAAGTTTCACCATATTTATTCTTCCCTTAATATTTGGTAGAACCACCTATTTATAGGCTTACAAGATAGGAGATTGAATACCATCATTTACAATATACCTATAGGTTATAAGTACTAATTACAAATACTTAGTGTTATATAAAATCCAACCGTGGAATATTAAGAGGTATGGTGGTCATCCACCAACTCATGCATTTACAACATAAATAAAATTCTATAAGTCATAAGTCATTATATTATGATTAAATCTACTAGACTTTTTATTATCCCTAAATAGTCTTTTAAAATCTCAATTGAATACACTCCCCTAAATATCGCATCTCTTTTTTGTTTTTCTTTAACTCCACTCATAAGGTGCTATTAGACAAAATTCAGTTAGAAAATGGACTGAATCGCAAAATCGAAGACGACAGTAGGTAGTAGCCGTATATACATGAACGAAGGATAATGGTGGCGCAGCTCCTGGTGGGTCCCATCCCCGGTGCCGGTGGCTTCTATTCTAATTTCAGCCATTCGTTTTCCCTACCATGTCATTTTCAGCGTAGAAGAAGAGGGAGAACCCGTACTCGCCGGTGGACACCACAATCAACGTCATCATCGTGGTCGTCGTCGTCATCATCATCATGGGCCATGATTAACGGCCAGCAGACCCACTACGGCGTGCTGGGCCTCTCACGCCATGCCACCTCCTCCGAAATCAAGAGGGCTTATCGCCTTCTCGCTCGTAAGGTACTCTCTCACTCCTTCACTTGCCCCTAATTTCGTGGTTAGCCTCTGTTTTTCTTTAATTAGTTTTGGTTGGTTCCTAAGAAACCCTAGAGGTCACCCTGTAAAGTTCTGCAGTTTTGCAACATTAAAGATTCATTGTACTTTAGGAATAAAAATTTATTATTATTTTATTTGTCATTGGAACTTGATAGCATTTCCAATGAATCTGTGGTACAGAATTATACATTTGTAGGGATAAATAATTTATAGAATCATTTCTTATAAAACATAAAATAAAAGGAATTTGTGGAAGCATAATTGAATGCTAATTGATGCTTGGATTTGTTACTGATAAAATTAACTTTACTCTTGGTGGAGATGATGATGTGTATGAAGGGTTGGAGTCCTCAAGGGTTCATTAGAGCCTCTTTTCAAGGGTTATAAGGGATATGAGGTCCCTTGGCCAAATAATTAACTGGTGTTTTGAACTTGTTAGAGTATATCAAACATAGTTCTACTCTGTAGAGCTCGAGAATTTCATAACATGCTGAGAGTAATGTGTTCTCAGAGGATCCCCCTTGTGATTTAGCAATAACATTTAAATACATCAGCTTGGGAGGGTGCAGAGATGCATTCGCACACATTGGATAAAATTTCATATTTATGTTCTATTTTCTTGTAGTGGGGGAAACGTAGTGTTCAGTTTGTATTGTACTTCATATGTTCTCTTTTTTGTTAAATTTCCCATTAAGTCTTGCATAGATGTATATCATTATGGTGATGAATAGATTTTAAGAGGCATTGATGCAGTTGGGCTAGTTCTTTTAGCCTTTTCTTCCAAACCCTTTATCAGGTTGATCCCTGGGGAATGAACTCCCTTTGACATTAGGTGGTGTTTGGTTTCTGGAATGAAATGTAATTCATATTTGGTATAATGGAATCTAGGTAAGAGTGGAGTTTGGAGAGAGTTTGAGAGTAGATAAGATAACTGAAAATTGGTAAAGAGTGCAATTGGTATTATTTCACATTTCGGGGGATTGACAGTTGATGGGAATGTCCATTTCTTTCCAAAGTTTAATCCAATAAACCAAACACTATCTTATAGATAGCATTATAAATGAAAGAAGAGGTCTTGTGTCCCATGTTACACCTATGAGGAAGAAGGGGAGAAAAGAAGTGCAGCCATCTTCACCACATTGATTTTCAGTGTATTGAGTCTATTGACTACCTATGGAACTTATATTCACTTGTGTTGGACAATTTTGGGGTACTTTCAACTTCATTACTTGAAAAATGTGTGAGAGAAATATAATATATCTTTCCTATTGTGAAATATATTTGTAGTTATTTCATTATGGTTATTCCATGAGGGAAACTAAAGGATACACACAGGTGTATGCATACACAATCAGTCACACAGATACACACCCACAACCTATCAAAGATATTCGTTCCCTTCTCCAACTTATATAGTAGAACCATGACGGACGTTGTCTCGTCAAACACTGACATGTATGACGTGTGCTTTTTCTGATTTGGTTGCTTAAAGCTGTTGCTAAGACGTGTTCAAATTCACCAATTTCATTTGGATTCATGGTTTCTGTTTTTGTTTGTGTATGCTGTATTGCTTATTAATGATTGCAAGGTATGATATAATGGAATGCACGTGTGTGTTGACATGTAATTTTCTTAGTGACTGGTAAATGCCTGAGGCACTGACATCCTTGGTTTGTTGTGATATGTTGACACTTGGATTTGTGGATATAACCATAATATTTTCTTCCCTACTGCATTCATGCGGTTAGGAGGTCTAACTGAAATTGATTTTCGAGCAATTTATGGACTTTATAAGGCAGAGGCTAATAGTTAAGAACTTATGCATTCTTGCATATCTATTGCAGTATCACCCTGATGTTAGCAAAGATTCTCAAGCTGAAGAGGTGTTCAAGAGTATCCGTCAGGCATATGAGGTGAGTAGTAACTAATGGTTAATTTATTTTTATTTTTTCATATCGGTAACCTTTTTGCTTTTGTAATCTGATATTATAAATTATCCCCCTTTGTTACTGGACCTCGGTGAAATGTCTAATATGCCCAGATCATTTTTAAGGAACTTTAATAATAATTTGAAGAACCAAGGATGGTATGTCATTGTACACTACCCTAAGTTGTTTT
The DNA here is from genome assembly GCF_902201215.1 of Prunus dulcis. NCBI lineage: Eukaryota > Viridiplantae > Streptophyta > Magnoliopsida > Rosales > Rosaceae > Prunus > Prunus dulcis. The sequence continues at coordinate 527,728 of NC_047656.1, read as the reverse complement.
CTAATTTTAATCAGTTTCTTTCTTTTATTATTCATCTTCTTTCTCAGCTAATCCATTCTCCTCCTCTACACCCGAACCCTCTCTCTTCCCACCCCCCACTTCCATCACGTTACAGATGCAATTGCCTTCTATTTACCAATAGATGCTTTTATATGAATGTAAAACTGGAAATCTCTTGTAACTGGAGAAAAGAAAAAAAAAGGAAACCTCTTTTGATCCGTTGAGAAGACCATTCTGTCTCTTTAGCATCTATATTTAATTGATGTCGAAGTAAATCACTTCCTCTTTTTACTCCTGACTTTCCTGCTTCCTGAACAGTTCTTTCTTCCTTTTCGTAATTTACTAATAACTGCATTTGTAAAAATTGGAAATCTAATTTCTATTATGACCATTCTGTCTCTTATCTCATATGTTTTCCAATTTACCTTGAGGTATATGGTCTAAATAGCTAAAAGAAAATGTAATTTCCAATACCTGACTGTTTCTTTATGAATTCCCTGGAACCACAAATGAATTAGGAGAACAAGCAGATCAACCTTGGTTATCGACGTAGGTGTCTTGTGTCCATGACTGGAGCTGTTATCATGATAGAATGTCTAAGCAGAGCATTTTCTTTTCCGTAAACGTCTCTTTTTCCTTTTTTCCTTTTTTGTTCATGTTTAGTAGACGCAATGACTGGACCCTTCATGTCACTTATGAACAGATTCTATCTAATGAAGCAACCAGGACTCAGTATGACCAAGAACTTAAATTTCAAAAGGACACTGGCAGGAAATACAGTGGAAAATGGAGCTACAGCCCTGAATTTGAAAATGGAGTAAGGATCTATAAGTGGGCTGAAGTGAGGCAGAAAATGCAACAGGAGAGACATTGGGAACGCTATCATGTCAATGAAGAAAGTTCGTCATATGGTAAAACTGATGAAGCAACTGAAGAAGGAGAGGCAGTGCAAGAGAGAGGTTCCTTCAGTGAAGTGCTTAGATCTGCCTTTGTATCCCTGTTCTTGTTGCAGACATTTGGATCCCGTTTATCTCTCACTTTTAGTAGCCTGATGGCCTTATTTGACAGGAAGTTGGATGCTGGATATAAGATTGGTTATGTAATTGCATGGGTTTTAGGTGGGAGAGGTGGTATCTTGCTCACTTTGTGCCTGTCGTTTGCAAGTTGGGTTTGTGGAAAAACCAGCAGCAATATAGTTGCTCTGGTGGTGATAGCCATGTGGGTTGGCTCGAACCTTGCAAGATTTGCACCACTTCCACAAGGTGCTCTGCTTACTCTCCTGTATATGTCTATTAAGCTACAAGTTGATTTGAACTAAACCCGCGGCTGTAACGCGAATGTGTTCTATCTGCTTTTTTCTTTTAATGGTTAAAGAAGGTGTTGTACATATGTTGTATTACTGACTACAATCCATTACAATTGTGTAAACTGGTTCATTGCAAAAGGATGAAGGTGTTGTACATATGTTGTATTATTGACTACAATCCATTACAATTGTGTAAACTGTTTCATTGCAAAAAGATGAAGATGAGAAATTCATGTTCTTTTAGACCAGGAGTATCCTATGGGCAGATCTTTGTGGACTGATAAATCTCCATTCTGTACCAACATTTTTGTTTTGTCAAAGTAGATTTAAAAGAAAGGAGTTGGTGTGCTTGGTTGCACCAATCAGTTGCCAATCAATTTCCTCAAAAGTAGGTGCAAATTTGATCATTCTTTTCTCGTAAATGAAAATTGACACTACATTTGCAGAATGGTAACTCATATATTTTTCTCTGTAACCAAGCACAATCATCAACTCCTTCGTGCTTCCCCGCGAAAAAGAAATAAAAGAAAATAAATCAAGAAGATTTGCATGTTTTTGCAGTAATATACCCTTGATTAAAAGAAATAAAAAAATAAAAAACAGTTACAATTGGCTAACAAGTTTTGACTTGCTCTTGTTTCATCTTCCTCCACAAGTATCTCCCGCTGGCCATGTCAACAAGTACCCAGAAGACATTCTGAGTCATCTGAAATTCAATTCACCAACATTAACAAAATGACACAGATAAGAAGAAAAAGAAGAAGGAAATAAGCATACCATTCTCAAATTGAACTCTTCTTTTTGGGTTGGTATATTTTCATTGGTAGAATCCTGTGAGTTGATGTCAGTTCCGGGAGAAGAACGAACCGTCCTCCATGCACAATATCCTGCAAGAATCGCTGAAAAGAACACCAAGATGAACCTCAGAGGACACATTTGGTTTTGCTTTCTGGAAATCAGCACCAGAGAGAGAGAGAGAGAGAGAGAGGGATTGGATGAAGCTCTTACACCAAAAAGAAAAGAAAAAAAAAAAAAAAAAACAAGACCTATTAGTTGTGTTTTCTAAGGAAGATAGGGAATAAATAAAGACAGCCAAAAGAACGAAAGCCTTTACTTTTTTAAGGTTGAAATTAATTTATATGAGAATGAGAAAGCGCGTAGTTGGTAATAGAAGTTTTCTTCTGCATGTTGCTTTCTGACTTGGTACATTTCATAATTCGTTGTATATAATTGGTCAATGTTAGGTGGCTGGCTTATCAACTGCTCATATTCTTAGTCAATGTTTTCCAAGACATACAGATAGCAGAGGGGCGCTCCACTATCTCAAAAATAAATTAAATGCAAAATAAAATATAACAAAATAATAATAACTCTCAAACTATTCCTCCTATATTCAATTATTTATGATTTCAAAACACATGCAAAAGTTCTTATAAACTCTATAAATACTCTTCTTACTAATTTGGCATTTTAAACAACTTTTTTTTTTAATGTGGACCTCCATATTGAAACAAAATAATAATTTTTAAATATAATTAAAATATTAATATAAAATAACATCAAAACTAAAACTACTCACCGAAAACCAGAACACCCCAACAACCGCGACTAGCCCCGTTCTCCGGCATAAATGCCCAGCCACCCATCATCTAGTCGCCCTTGCCTTAGCACCACAAGCCGCCCAACCATAGCCACCTCCTTTGTATTCTCTCTCTCTCTCTGAGCAGCAATTTTTGAATCCTCCAACAAGTAATCTTGTAAATTGTAATCAATGTCTAGAAGTAGAACACCGTATTTGCTTGCCAACAATGAGAGGAGCGATACATGCAAAAATACACTTTGACATTCAAGTCAGTAAGTATTCAAGAAGATTGTAGTAGAATTTTAGAATAATATTGTACATTTTTCCCCTTGTGTTGGTGGATTAATTGGCCTTATGGATGCATTTGAGTCTTGGACTCCAAGCCTAATTAATATTCGTGGTTTTTGAGTGATCATGTAGGCTTTACATACCATGTTGTATGAAATATGCTAGTCTTTGATTATGGGCATATGACATGCTTGCCTTGCTAGGTTTTGGCTATTAAGTCTCATTAATCTCATGATTTTATTCATGCATGACCATGGACAACAAATAGGAGAACATGTCCCTTGATTGTAGCTCAACTTCCCCAAATTTAGGGTGCCAGTGGATTAATATATTGTGGAGTAATTTTTGCTCCCACACATGTCTCATTTTCTCTCTCCGAACACATTTTGTTATTGGGTGTGTGAGAGAGAAAATATTTGTTGTACAAGTTCATTTCATGTGATATTTGTAGAGGTGTAAAGTAAGACAATAAACTTTAACTAATAAATATGAAGTAATATAATTCATGGAATTTAGAACTTGTCTATACCATATCTGACCGAGCCCATTCAGCAAGGACAACACCAAGAAATGTGGCAGCCCTCTGTCGAAGAACCTCACCGGGCGTCACTTGCCGAAGATGTCCCACATCGAACCTGATTGCCACGTCGGCTTGTTACTACAATTCGACATGACATTTGCCTTCAACAAGGCAATTAGGACGACTACCCTCAATCACGCAAGTTGTCATCTCGGTCTTCCTTATGCGCACTTATCGCGCCACTCAAACCTAGGGACATGCATCAACATACCAAGCGATGCCAACTATCCGACATCGAAGAAATCACAGAAGTGCCTCACACTTTTCCTTTATAAATAGGGCACACGCCTAATGCACCAGGTATAATAGTAATTTGGCACATGTACTGTTATTTTGTCAAATTATCTCCGATAATCACACTTGTGCTAACTTAAGCATCTAAGTGCCTTTGGCCTGTGCCAAGGTCTTTACCTTTTCTTTGTTTTTTTACAAATCTAGACCCATCCTGTTAAAGGACGCCTCCAACTGAAGGCATGCATACTTCTAAGTTGGTTTTATTTATGGACATCAATAGTTTGGCGCCGTATGTGGGAATCATCACTTAACTTTCCATTCTTCAACTAGTCAAGTTGCATTCTTCACCCGTCATTAAGTTTCGCATCCCTGAGAGCCCTCATCTCAACATACCGAGAGAAACAAGGCCTGCTCCACCACCCCACACACCCAATTTCGAGGCATCTTAGAAGCAAATGGCAACTGAATGGACTTGGCTAAGATTCAAGAACATAACAACCATCCCCACCATTGGAATGTTGATTTAGAGGCTAATTACTATTGATGTTGGAAAATGGACTCAACCTATAAGTGGGCATGACTTCGGTCATGTGGGTCCTACGTCAGGAATAGAGTGAATCTACAAAAGAGGGAGAGAACAGGTGTGAAGACCTTGAGCACGCTGTGGTACTGGTCGAAGGTTCTTTGATGCTTAAGTTAGCTTGAGGATGGGGTGTGTAAGTAATTGGACAGAGTAAGAGTACAAGTGTCGAATTACTCTTACTTGGTGCATTGGGGCAAGAGCCATATTTATAGAAGTAAAATGGGGAGCACGCTTGGTTAGTATTTTGATGTGGGAATGTGGGCATTGCCCGAGGGGCTACCATGTGTGCCTAAATGAAAGTAGCATGACATGTGCCTCCTTTGAGCCCGATCAGCAAGTTAGACTACCGAAGGCTAATCCCATGTGAATGATCGGTGTGAGGCCTAGTGGTTGGGCTAGGCCATGTAGGCCTTTACTCGTGGCTCATTCTTCCTACATATCCTAGTTGACAAGGTCCGGTCATATATGGTATAGACAATTACCAAGTCCAGAGGCGGAGCTATAGCCAGGCCTGCCATGGCCATGGCCCCCCCACTTAATTAATTATTAATCTCTTGTAATATATTATAAAATATATGATATAACAATACAATTACTGCAATTAGATTAGTGATGACCCTCTCAGTTGAAGATGAAAAACCTAGTATAAGTGATTTTGAAATTTTGGACCCTCCATACTAAGAATCCTAGCTCCGCCACTGACCAAGTCCTCACCCATAAGTTCAACTAGGCTCAACGACAGTTGTAGAAGCAACAAGAACACTTCATCCTGCTCCAATAGGGCCTTGAGAAGTCCATTCAACTTCCATAGACTCAGTCCTTTCAAAGCGCACATACACCCAATCGTTGCGTTAAAGGGAAAAGACTTGCAACTGCCGAACTCACTACATCAAGGCACACAATACAAACTAATTTAATAGCCTCTATAATTAACTTAAGAAAATTTCCATTTGGGGTAAAAGAATAAATAAATAAGAGTTAGTATACATGAGAAAGCCTTCCATAATGAAAAGAGATCAAAAATGAGAATTACTGATGCTTCGCACAAAAAAAAAAAAAAAAAAAAGAAGAAAAAAAAAAAAAAAGAAAAAAAAGGCAAATGATGAAAAATGAAGAACAAAGAGTTGCTTAAAACAATCCTCCAGCCAACGAGGTCTAACCCAATTAAAAAGAGCATGTTGTAATTTAGACTATTGCTTGTATTAAAAAAAGAAGGGTTATCTACTGCAGACATCCCTGAACTTGGCCCCCAGTTGCAATTGGGTTCGTAATTTTTTTTTTGTTGAGGTAATTACATCCGTTAACTCAATAAATAGTTCCAATTGCGTCCTGCCATCCAACTCTGTCAATTTGTCCGTTAAAATGAGGGATAAAAGCATCCTTTTGAGAATAGATTGAATAGAACCACAATCCAAAAACAAAATCAGATGGAAAAAAAAAATCCCAAATATGATTAGAGAAACGAAACCCCTAAAACCCATTTGAAAATCCTAATCTAATCACAAACACCAACAAAATGTAGTTCACAAATTCATCAGTTCAACAAACAACAAACAAAAGGAGAATTTTTCAAAAGCTTTGGAGACATGAACATCTAAAAAGAACTAGAGCAAAATTGGAGAAATAGAATCACAAGGGAGCTGGCCATCGTGAGCTCGGTGGTGAAGCTGGAGTCGCAGCACCTAGCGTAGATAGTGAAGCAGGTGCAAAAGCTAACGGTGTTGGATTTGGCCACGTCTACCAACATTGCGAAGTATATGGTGGTTGCGGTGGTTTTAATTATGGCGCCAAAGGCGCCACTGCTGTTACGGCGGCAGCGTAGGAGGAGAGCTTGAGGGTGGGTTCTGCGTTCTGCGGGTTGGGAGATGGGGGGTGGGTTGCAGGTTGGGTTGGGATATGGGTTTTGAGGGAGTGGGCTAATGAGGATGGGGAATGGGTTGCTGGAGAGAGGGAGAGCTGAGAGAGAAAGGGAGCAGGGGCGGATGCAACAAGGGACAAGAGGGGTCAATTGACCCCTTGGCATGCCGGCGTTTGCTGTGGAGGTCGCAGGAGAACAGTTGCAGACCTCTTGGCCAGCAGCTTGTTGACCCCTTGGATGCACTGAACGTGCTCGATAAAAGTCCTCAAAGACAGAGAGAGAGGTTGGTTGATGGGTTACCGCAATGGTAACAGATGTGTGAGTTTTAATTTTGGATAGAGAGAGAAAGAAAAGGAAAGACAAGGTAGAGCAGATCAAAAGGAATTTGTGTTGCAAACCAGAGGAGCAAAATAGTCACTGGAAGAAAGCCACTGACAGAGAGTTCGACATAAACAAAAGTGCCTAAAATTATTAAAAAATAAATGATTTATGAAACTTTAATGCAAAGTTTTTAATAAAGAACTCATCGTGTACAATTGAAATTTGGATGGAAACTATTTTTCTGTTTTTCTAGTGTTATTTTCTTCTAAAAAAAATTTCGAAGTTTTTACGCAGTGACCCCTTGGCTCGAGAATCCTGGATCCGCCACTGAAAGGGAGAGCTTAAAGATAAACTCACGTACCTTCAGGAATGATTCACCTCCTCCATTCCAGCCATACGACTATTTGGAATAGTGGTATAGATGCTTTGCTTGAGCACTTAAAGGAGAACTGTGTTTGCTTCTTGTCTAGCTAAGCTAAATTCAAAAGTCAATGCCATAAGTAATTTTTTTTTTTTTTTCCTTTGGTTTTTCAATTTTTCTTTTCAATTTTACAAACTATAAATAGAGCCAAGTAAATCCTATGTGGTTTCTACCAATCACAAACTGTTTGATATGGATTTGTATTGTAAACTTGTGAAGATGGAGGTGGGGTTGTTAGGGTTGATGATGGATGAAGAAGGTAGAATTGGGGTCAATGATGGATGAAGAATTCGAAAGGACGTTTTTACCCTCTCAATTTGACAAATAAATTGACAGAGTTGGACGGTAGGACCCAATTGAAACTATTTATCGAGTTAACGGATGTCATTGCCTCAAAAAAAAAAGTTCACAGACCCAATTACAACTGAAGGCTAAGTTTAAAGACGTCTACAGTAGATAACCCAAAAAATTCATCCACATCTTTTTTTCTTGTTTGTTCTCCCTCATCCGTCCCTTCTTCCTTTCTCCAATCATGCGTGTATTGGGCCTAATACACGGAAATATATTTGGAAATCGACCAGCCCAAAACATTGGATATTTTGTGTTGTTTCTATGGGCTCATCATGGTTTGAATATCTTCGGTTCTTTAAGTTTTAAATGCAATGATTAAAAGTATGTCTCCTCCGCAAGTATAAATACAAAGGAAGGATAGCTAAAGCTTTAGGTGGTAGTGAAAAAGAATCTGGCAAGTGCTACTCCGAATGGATGGAATCTATTATATCTTGTGCCCATAGTGGAGGTGGTAGTTTGTCCCACACTCTGAGAATGAGAAGGATTTCCAATTCCATCACAGATTCTCCAAAGATTCCATTATCATCACCAACATTTTGGCCTCATTCTACGTACCATTCATTAATATATACATATATATATATATATTCTTCAATTATATTCTTTTCAGGTTATTTTTGTAATTCCCTGTCCACTTTTTTCAGTTTCGTTTGCAATTATAAAGGGAAAATAGATAATAAAAAGAAAAGAAACACCCTCTTTGGACAGCAAAAGTTGCTTTTTTATTCCATCAACTTGGGGGATATAAGTAGGTTCTCTGACCCTATACATGAAGAATCGAATTCCCTGTTTTTGACTCCAATTGAAATCAAATCTCTTTTCAACCCAAAATTAAAGCTATTTGCACAAGTGATATTAGAAAAAGGAGGGAATCAAATACAAGACAAGACTACTAAATTGAATATTAATGCATAGTTAAATAAGGTATTTGCAAATGAATGACGTTTTATTTTACGCATGAGGTAAGTAAACATGTTTATACAGCCTAGCCCTAGAGAGAGTTCGTACAAGCAACAAGCTTCTTTTGGATATGTAGATAGGGGCATATATAGTAGCCTAGTAGGGCTTAGTGGCCGTGGTAGTGCATGCTTCCTTTTTGCCTTGTTTTTATCTCTTTTTTTTTTTTTAATCACTTTGTACTATACTAGTTTGGTGTAGTGGAGTCCAACCTTTTGACCCTCAGCCTCCATTCCATTGGCTTCACATGTCATTCTTTTTATGGGAAAAACTAGAGCATTTCATCCCCTGATTCTAATGCTTTATACCTAGTAACACCCACTTTATAGATATGGATTTCGTTAAGTTGGTTAGAGTGGATGTACTTTTTATTTTGCATTATGTAATTTAGATTAGATTAAGTATATATTTATCTTATGTTAAAGTTTTTTGAAAATTAGTCAATGAAGTTAATTATATGACTATACTTTTATTTATAAAACGACTATAGGAACGGTAAGTAAAAAAAAAAAAAAAAAATCATTAGATTTTAAGTTAACAATTTTATAACTAACCTATCTGTTAAAAAATTCATAATTCCGCCCATAATGAGGGTGGGCTCTGCATAGACACCTTCCTTGTTGAGTATGATATGAATAAATCAAAAGGATAGCTAGGAGATGGGCCATGCATTGGCTATCAAAAGTGATCAATTGCGGCAAACATTTTTTAATTTTATAGATACAATGTGTAGTCAAGCTATGCGTATGAAACATCAATTTCTTCCCCATAAGTAACATAAAATTTTCATTTAAGGTTTCAAGGTGTCCAAATTTTGATGTTTATGATATATTTGCATCATATCTTACTAAGGTCCATTACGATTGAGATGTCTATCAATTATTAAAGGGCTCTTTTTTGTTGTTTTTGGTCTCATAATTCAATCATCGTGAATTAATCAGGAAAAATTAATTGGTTAATAGATAACTAGAAAGGAGATTCTTTTGATCATTAAATTGTCGTGATTTGAATTAAGAATTGTGTTCATCATGCTTTGCTTTATTGATTGAACTTACCATGTTTTGTATCTTTTCAGCTCATCTCTCTCTCTCTCTCTCTCTCTCTCTCTCTCTCTCTCTCTCTCATATGTTGTTTAGTTAATTAGTGTGCTTAGAATTATTGTAGAAGTTTTCAAATATAATGGCTGGCTGTGCAATGTGGGTTTTGAGTCGGATGCACTTACCTCTAGATGCATTCGCCCTTTGTACCTAGCTAGTTCCTTCTATCTCTCTCTCTCTCTCTCTCTCTCTCTCTCTCTCTCTCTCTCTTATGCTTCAAGGGATTTTTCAGACAACTTTATTTGAGAGACACCTTTGTACATCCTGTCACGCACTGTATTTTGATAATCCAAACCATATAATTTATAGATATTCTCTCAAAAATCACTTGAATTCGAAAACAATTCAAAAGAAATTTGTAGGAGGACTGTATATATACATACCTTATAATATCGTTTGATAATTAAGATTAAATATTGTGTGGAAATTAATTAATGAGTGCGGGGTGGGAAGGCGGTATAGTGAGTGACAAGTGTGGAGGTGTGGTGTAGGACTCTGGGAGGTACAAAATCCCACAGGTAGGGGAGAGAGAGAGAGAGAGAGAGAGAGAGAGAGAGAGAGAGAGAGCATCGTATATATTCCACCCAATTCTCTTATATTCTTATGACACAATTAATCATCACCATTTTTTGCACTTTCCACAGACTGCAGATAGAAAGATAGACTGTGTCTTCTTCTTTATATATATATATACACACACAGAGAGAAAACTCTGAAGTAGAATATGGGATTCTTCTGTTTTCGTAGGTAGAGAATTGGATTCTACTTTTTGTCCTAATTTCAATTCCCTTATTATTGGTTTTTGCTCCATATATACACACACACACACATATTCGTTCACATATGATCTCCACCAAGTTCAACTCTCTCTCTCTCTCTCTCTCTCTCTCTCTCTCTCTCTCTCTCTCTCGTTGAGTTGAAGCACACATACCTACCTAACAATATTGAATTGAATTCAGCTGCCGCTGAATTTTGGGCTCATCCTTCTTCTCTCTATATCTCTCCACTGTGAGTAGACTAAATTTATTCATATTCTACATCCCTTATTGTCTCTCTCAATTCTACACTATCATCTCTCACAATTGTTTCCAAATTTTGCTTTCATATTTGGGTTTTCTCTTATATATATATATATATATATATATATGTTATGTGTGTACATGCAAATATCCAAGAAGTGGAGGATCGATCCCTCATCATCATCAATTTCGAGCTTTCCTTAATTAACAAGTAACACTAATTACATGCACGTAAGCATCCATCTTCCGATCTTGCTTCATGTGTCATGGACATGGAATGAGAGTATACTCACTTCATTTTTATTTTCTACCTCCTTTCAAGTTTCTAAAAATAGTTTTGAACATCCGTTCAATAACGCTATAAGTTTGAGGGTAATGAAGAGTCATCTCTCCTCAAATGCATGCAATTACCTGTGATCCATACAATTAAGTATTTCAATTGAATATTATGTATGCGGTCAAAATTTACACTTCACTTTTTTTGTTATCACTTGATCACATGTGCCGGCTTTCAAATGGATTTAGTTTTACATTAGTTCTGCTATATTGACAATTTATAGTGATCGTATTTTCTTCATGCATACGATATGAGGGACAAGTAAACTATGAAAAGTTTTTTAGTGTGACAATTTATTTTTCTCAAAAATCTTCGCTTTTTTTATTTATTTTATTTTTATTTTATGTGGCTGGATTTGTAAAATTTCACTGAACTGCAGCAAGAGGTTCGTTTCATATTATACTTTGTTTTTCATGCATTGGTATGAACTAGCTACCTAAAGCAGGAAAGGTTAGAGAGAGAATAATGAAGATGGGGTCCTCTATTCAATTTAATTATTTTATTTCTGGTATTTAATTCAAAAGTTTAAGTAAATTTAGGTTTTGGTCTGGAAAAAGCTAAAACTTTTTCAAAAAAGACGGAAAAACTCATCAACTTTCAAACTAAAGACACGCAAATGTAAAGGATTACTTAAGAAATCCAAAAATAAATAAGGGCATTTTTGTCCATTTTAATTTCTTGTAAAAACATCTCTCTCCTCGTCTTTTCCAAAATGTCCCAAAAATTTATACATGAACCGCTCCAAAGGGCAGTGGTACTAAAATACGTATATATACCTGGCTAGCTAGCCAACTGTGGCTTTGCTCTTTCCACAAAACTCTCACAAGTTTTTTTTGGATCATGGAATCATATGCTTTTTTAATTGTGACCTAATTTGTTCACCTCATTTTATTGATATGAGATGAGACATATCGATCTATCGTAACTGAAAAAATGTTTCGTTATCTCTGTCACTAGATGATCTAACAAATTATTTTTGATTCGTTATAATTAGGGTTATTTTTGGCTGAAAACAGTTTCTTACATACGTCTAATTCAAACAGACCCTTTGCCTTCTGCTTTATTGGACAGAAGATGCTTATAACTTTGATAGATCAAAATAATACCCAATATCACTTCATCATTTTCCAGGTTTCCCTCTCCTTTTTGTTTTGTTGGCTTATTGGTTTTTGGAAATTGGGATTATGTTTCTAAATCTAATCAGGGTTTTTTCAAATTATTCCTCAAGTCAAGCACATTTTGTTGTCTTTTCTTTTGTGGAAATGTTAATGTTATGAATTACAAATCAGAATCCAGTAGATCAACATCATCAATATTGGTTTATTTAGTCACTACTCACTAGTTGCAAATTTTCTAGTGGTATCACTCTCACAAGTCATTCAGTCAACTTTAACTATAATCTCACTTCAGGGGGCTCCACCTTCTTTAAATTTATATATGATGTCTTTCTTCTTCTTCTTCTTCTTTTCTTTTTTTAATAATTTGATTTCATTTTGGATACAAGCGGGGAGATTCGAAGTTGAATGCAGAGTGGGGAGCACATCCGCTCTAGTCAACTTGGCTAAACTAGCTAGTTAAGTTGGCATTAATGTTGTAAATGATGCTCTGGTTGAATAGCACCATTGTTAAATGCAGATGTTTATGATAAGAAAAGCCATCTTGAATTGATGCACCAAAGCACATTAAATTATTTGTAAGCTACAAGAGTTTTATAGAAAATCTCATTTCCTCTATTTTCTGTCTTTGATCAGCTTGTGCATTTTATTTGTTCGATGTTAACTTGGACGAATTCTTGTAGAGTTCAAACAAATTGATGTATTTTTTTTCTCTATCTAAGCAGGCACTGAATAACTGTTAGGTATTTAGCTTCTCAGATTCAAGATGAACGCATTGGTGGCAACCAACAGAAACTTCAAGTTGGCAGCTCGGCTTTTGGGGTTGGACTCCAAGCTTGAGAGAAGTTTACTAATACCATTTAGGGAAATCAAGGTAATTATAAATATATTATCCCTTTAAATGTATAATCTAATCAGACTCGTGTCCCTCTCCTCTTGTGATTGATAAAGCTTAGTTGTTACTTAGTTTAGGAGTGTGCATCGGTTCGAAACCAATATAATTTGGTCATTTGATTTTTGGTTTTTGAACTATTTTGACAGGTTGAGTGCACCATACCAAAAGATGATGGGAGTTTGGCTTCATTTGTTGGGTTCAGGGTTCAACATGACAATGCCAGAGGCCCCATGAAGGGAGGAATTAGATATCACCCAGAGGTACTTTGTAATCTCTTGTATGACATACCAAAATTTTTTTTTTTCCGGATATATTAGTAACACTATTTTTTTTCGATTTTGTGTAAGAATATTTATGAATATGTGTATAATATGTGTCGTATGGATGGAAAATGAATGTAGGTCGACCCAGATGAGGTGAATGCTCTAGCACAGCTAATGACGTGGAAGACGGCGGTGGCTAACATCCCATACGGTGGTGCCAAAGGTGGGATAGGTTGTGATCCAGGGGAGTTGAGTGTTTCAGAACTAGAACGGCTCACCAGAGTTTTCACCCAAAAGATACATGATCTTATAGGCATCCACACTGATGTTCCAGCACCAGATATGGGGACTGGTCCACAGGTTCACCATCCCACATTTTCCTTTCCGTACTTTACAAGACTAAATTTTATCAACTTGAATTTCAGACTGACTTTTATCCATTTTCCCTTCTTCTTCTTTTTGTGGTTTTCGGTGTCTGAACAGACCATGGCATGGATCCTAGATGAGTACTCAAAATTTCATGGCTACTCACCTGCCGTAGTGACTGGAAAACCTATTGTGAGTATATGTGTTGGTGAACAAGTGCCTACCACATTCTTCTCTTTGCTAAAATCATCATGTTGGCTAATATTGTCTCTTGTGTAAATTAGGATCTTGGTGGATCTCTGGGAAGAGATGCAGCAACGGGAAGAGGAGTGCTTTTCGCAACAGAGGCTTTACTCAATGAGCATGGAAAGAGCATCTGCGGACAACGGTTCGTTATCCAGGTGCACTTCTCAACAACACTAGGTTCCTAATCAATTAATCACATCTCTAAACTGAAATAAATTGAAGAATTGAATGGTATATTTGCATCAATCTCAGGGTTTTGGGAATGTGGGCTCCTGGGCTGCCCAACTCATCCATGAGAGTGGTGGCAAAATAGTTGCAGTGAGTGATATTAGTGGAGCCATAAAGAACAGCAAAGGACTAGACATTCCAAGCCTACTCAACCATGCGAAGGAGAAGAGGGGTGTCAAGGGGTTCAATGGTGGGGACCCAATAGATCCCACCTCAATATTGGTTGAAGACTGTGACATCCTCATTCCAGCAGCCCTGGGAGGTGTCATCAACAGGTACTACTTAAAACTTTAGAAATATTGGAAACATCAAGATTTTTTGCCAGCATGCATGATGAAACTTTGAGCAAGGATATAACCTAAATGTTGTTCTTGAATGAAGGGAAAATGCAAATGACATAAAAGCCAAGTTTATAATTGAAGCAGCTAATAACCCCACTGACCCCGAGGCCGATAAGGTTAGTGCTTAATTGCCTGATAATTAAAGTTACAGAGGCAGGGAACAGTTAAGCAAGTAATATTTAGTTATAATAATGATTATACTCTCTTCAATTGCAGATCTTATCAAAGAAAGGTGTTGTAATTCTTCCCGATATATATGCAAACTCTGGAGGAGTTACTGTTAGTTACTTTGAGTGGGTACAGGTATCATACATATCTTCACATCACTTCTTATTCAACTCTGAACAACATTCTAACTTTAGCAAATATAGTTTTACTAAATTTAGTGGGTTTTGCGGTGCAGAACATCCAAGGTTTCTTGTGGGATGAAGAAAAGGTGAACAATGAGCTGAGGACTTACATGACCAAGGGCTTCAAAGATGTGAAGGAGATGTGCAAAACCCACAACTGTGACCTCCGGATGGGAGCCTTCACGCTTGGGGTTAACCGCGTTGCAAGGGCAACTGTCCTCCGAGGGTGGGAAGCCTAACCCTGAGCTGATCGGGACCTGCCACTTTGAATAAATATGACGAATCTCATGAGGCTCCTCCTATTCATGTTTACTGATGCGGTATTGCTATTGTTGCATGGGAATAACTTGAACAATAGTTTCCTTAATATTTTTGGGTTGCATCAATATGCTTCCGAGTTTTATGAATTCCGTAAATTTCATTAGTTTCATTTTATTTGGTTACATAAGTTGTAAGGACAAGGTCATAATCCCTACGGACCTAAATGTTGTTGTCCTTCATTAGGGTAGACACAGCATTGGCTTACATTGATCAATGATGTATTTGTGTGATTCTGTCATTTCAAAACAAGCTGTTGCTTTCTGTTCCTCCTTTAGCATCAAATTGGTGAATAGTAAGAGTCCTAATAACAAACAGCCCAAATTGATTACTCTAAAATCTCCCTTTTCAACTGATCCTGAAATTAGATATCATGAAGATGAGAGAGAGGGAGAGAGATCAAAGAATAAACTCATATTACACATCAAAAATAAACTTGGGAACTGGAAAATGCCAAACTATGATATACACTAGTGTATCTCAGATATTGTTTAAATTATTAATACTTCAACGCAAATTTCCTTTTAAGCATACATACCACAGTTACAATATTTCCAGTTTCAAGGATAATTGAAGCCGAGAAAAAGTGAATCCTGCCTTGGGAAGCTGAAAAGTACCAAATGTTACTTCAAAACCACAGCAGCATTTCTGAGAGCCAGATATCTTTGGACATATTCATTGGGGAGAGATCTTATGAGCTTGAAGATATCAGCATTGGCATAGCGGAGGCCAGTCCTTGGGTCATAGTAAGGTGCCTGCATGGTGCACAGAAGCAGATCATTCATCATTCTCCACTGATTGATAACGAAATTGGTAATTTGAATAGAAAAGCTTTGGAGACTTTAATATTCAATATATTTGTTAACATCAATAGGAATGTGTGTCATAGAAATTCTCCTTAGAACCTTTGATCAGATCAATAACTATACAGCGAGGAACATAACAGGCAACATATGAATGTCTGGCTGGAGCTCAGCTCAGCCAAGTTTCATCTATTACTAAAAGGCCGTGCACAAGTACAGATGGTATCCATATCTTCGCAAAAATTTCACAATACCTCGTATCCTGTTATATCACAAATTCTCTTGCATGGATGCATAGAGGGCGGCGACTCTATATTAACATCTGCATGCATGGGACATTTGAAGAAAAAGAAAAATGAGAACACTTCCCATTAGTATGCTTAAAATACTAAGCTAAAATAAATATGGTTTCTATACAAACTAGAAAATTTCTTATGCGCTATTATGGCCATACTAACGGTCACAGTTAATTCAAAATAGCAAAGAGGGATACCTTCTTGAGCACTAGATTTTCAGTTTGAATAACAACTAATGTAAGGGGGTAAAAGTGAAAGCTTGAAGTTAACTATATAAGTATTACTTACAATTGGGTTCATTGGGTGGGTAATTCTGGTAATTCTCGGCCTGAATGATCTGCTTGAGGTGTTTCCAGTGTCTCCCTCTTGATTGGCCTTTTGGGTACTTCTCGTACATTTGAATCCGCTTGAAGCTCAAGTGGGTTGGCAACACCAGCTCTGCATGAACCACCTCGGGCTCCATATTTGTACTTGTAAAATCTCTATGCCAAAATTGATAAAGAGCAAAATTATTTCCTGACCCCAAAGTTACAGAACCACATCCCCTCCAATCAACAATGGGGCTGAGTTGGATCGATCAACTCCCTGACTTAACTCGTCAAAGTTAACCAAGCCAACACTCAAAATTAAAGATCTGGAATGTTGTCTTCTTCTTGTTTGTTAACAAATAGTAAATATATTTTTGGATGATATACGGTATAAGACCATATTTTGTTTGCTAAAATAGTCAATTGAAGCCTTTCAGGTTTGAAGAGCAAAGGCAGATAAACAGAATTCATTAACTCTATTTTTTTAATCAATATTAGGGATTTTGAAGAAAGTCCCCCCTAATTCAGCTTGTGTAAGATCCACTACGTTTTTTATGCATTCATTGATTCTTTCCTTTTACACTGATGCTATAGCCTTGAGATATAAGAAACAGAACATTGAGAAATAGTAGCATACATCTTGGAAAGAGTATACAAAACCCACACTCAAAATAAATAAATAAATAGACAATTAGTGTAGGAATAACAGTAGTATTAAAACCATGCCAATAAAGAGAGCTTTTTCGGTAAAAAGACCCACGAAACAGAAAAACTAAACCTGCATCTCATGCATACACAGAACTATAAGAAATATGAGAAAGTAAAATGATCGTAAGGGATAAAATGACAAGATCATCTGGTAAGACAAAGAAATCCAAGGTTAAGGGTTACTGGCTAAGATTAACAAAAGGAAACCTCTATGTTTGCAACTATTGGTTTCGGATTTGAAGCAACAAAGAACCGGAGTATAAAGTCTACTTCAATTTAACAGCTAAACAAAACACACAAAAAGGAAAATTTGAATATGATTTAATTTACTTGGAATCCTTGCAGGTTGAAGCCTTAAACAAGAATTGCAAGCAGAAAATCCTGTCGACGCTAGGCATGGCATACAAAGCTCGACCATACATACCATAAAAAATAATCTCAACCAATCATGTCATAACAAAACAGCAGTGTGCTCTTATCCTATATCAACTTTTGGTTTGATTAAAAACATGCATGTACAAATATCAATACAATTAGAATAAGCACTATCCATTCACTAAAATAGAATTAGAAATGCAATTAGAAAGTAAATAGAATTATAAACTCAACTAATACAGACTTGATAATAAAACTCTGCTACAATGAAAATATACTCTTTACCGAGGTTCTCATACCTATAATATCTAATTAAAACTGCCCCAACCCAATTCATGAAATCTCAAATACTTTGGTACCAACGAACTTAGGAATCCATGAAAGCATCAAGATACAACGGTAGAATAAAAAAGGAAGAAATATACTTTTTTCAATTAAAAATCTAGGACCCGTTTTGTATACCTGCGGTGCGATGCTGCAATGACTTTGCTTTGGTTCAGAATCAGAACCCACTTTTGAACCAGCGCGAGGTGGCCTGAAACGTCGACGGCGACGGTGGCAGCTGCTGCCGAAACTTCCCGTCGTTCCAACCGCCAATCCTTAAGTTTTCGAGCTGCGAAAATAACTAGGCTAGAAAGAGGACGTTGAGAGGAAGATTTTGGGACCGGTCCCGCCTGAAACGGTGGCCGGAGTTGGGAGAAATCGCCGGCCAAAGTGGCTGGCCGTTTTGCGTGAAGAGAGAGAAACGAGAGAGAGAGAGAGAGAGAGAGAGAATCGCGAGAGGAGAGGGTAATGCAAGGATAGAATCTGATCTGGTATTTAAATTTTAACTTCATAATAATTACGGTTGTGTCACTGCACTTTTATAAATCATGACTTCTTCGTTTTAAATTCGAATTGAGCTGGCCGCCTGTCTATGGACTTGTATCGATGAGCTCTAGGTAATGGTGCTCCTCATTTCCCCAAAATCATTCCGGAATGAAAAGTGACTAAAGTACCCATACTCCAAAGTGCAAAAATGAAATTTCATAGTTAAAAAAAAAATTAAAAAAATACTTAAATTGGATCAGGGTGTTACACCATCCTCCCTCTCTCCTTTTCTTTTGTTAATTTCAATCTAAGAATCTAGGGTTTCTGATTTTGTAATTTTAATTTCAATTTTTTTTAGATCTTAAAAATATATTGGAGTTCAATACCAAACAAGTTTTTAGATCTTAAAATCAGTATTTAAAAACTCATGTTTTTAAAAAAAATTAATGAATTTTGAATTCCTTTTTTTGAGTAGGATACCAAACAAGCCCTAATGTTTTCAATGATATTTTTGGCAGTTTATATTTCTTATATCTTGTAAGGGCTTTTTTTGTTCCAACAGCTATAGATGGGTCTGGGTTGCTGTAAAGAGCAAATGGGTGTAGTTGCCCCTGTGTCTAGGTTCAAGAATCAAGCCTCAAGGGTGCTTCGAAAGGTTCGTGGAGCCTTAGGAAGTACTTTGGTTTCTTTCACCAACAAAACAAACAGCTGCTTACAAATCAATATTTTGGCTTGACTTGAGAAACTTATGGCATGGGAGCTGAGTAATCATGAGTTTAGCATTAGAGAGAGAAAGCTTGGATTTCTCATGAGAAATAGAGGTTCAAAGAAAGGGGAGAGGGAATTTTGGGATGATTTGTTGAAGGAAGAGAGGAAAATATGAGGTGAAATGATGGGTGGCTTGAGCAAATTTCCAGCCGCTTGATGAAAAAAGAAGGAGATGGGGGAACAATGGTTGAAATTGAAGGTTCCAGCAGAGAGTGAGAATGCTTGCTCGCTCTGGCTATTATATTTTGCTAGGTAGAAAAAATCCCCCTTTTATAGGCATTTCCTAAAAAATCGTAGGGGACCCTAAAGTAGAGGTGGCAAAAATCCCCGTAGGGGCGGGTCTCCGTCGGGTCCCCGACCCTAATGGGGGGAGATTTCGGGTCTAAATGGGTATCGGGTACGGGGATCCCCGAACTTGAAAAATCCCCGACGGGTATGGAGAGGGGATGGTATTGGGGTCCCCATCCCCGAACCCGGCCCGAAAATATATATGTTTATATTTAAATAAATAAATAAATAATTATAATATTTATATTTAACCCTAAGTTAACTTCCCTCTCTTAATTCTTCCTAATTTTCTATGGAATTTCATATTGATGTGATTTTAAATAGTTGAGTTGAACTTTATAGTTAATTTGGATGTGTTGAATGATAAGTTAATATGAAACTTAATGTTAAAATGTATGATAAATATTTTTTTATGCAAAAAAATCGGGAATTCGGGGCGGGTATGGGGGATAGTCCCCCGACGGGGACCGGGACGGGGATTCCCCAAAACCTAATAAACGGGGATGGATTCGGGAATGGGGGCAGGGATGGAGAGCGGGGATGGGGATGGTATTGTCATACCCGGCCCCTACCCGACCCGTTGCCATCCCTACCCTAAAGGGTGTCCCTCAATAGAAGGGGACTGTATATATATATACAATTGGATATCGAAACAGTTTCCGATTTGTCTAATTTTTTTAAGGATGATCTATGAATATAGACTTAAAAAATAGATGGTTTCGATCGTTGAAAAAAAAATTCGTAGGGGACCCTAAAGGGTGTCCCTCAAATAAAATTATTTGAGAGATCCCTCAATAGAAGGGGACTGTATATATATATATATATATATATATATCCTTATATTTGGTATAATAGTGAATCTCCCTTAATTTAAATGTTTGGAATGAAAAGAAGGCAAATGAGGCAAAAAACCCCAAAAAAAAATAAATAAATAAATAAATAAAGGTGAATGGGCAGGCCTGCTTGGTCCAAAGGTTTCAAATCCTATCCCAAACTCTATCCAAACTTAGAATGTACCTGGCTAGTGGGTCAAACTGGACTTTGACTCATAGCTGCCCACTTCAGTTCGGCCAAATGATACTCCCTAACTCTGCGCAACTACCACCCTCTCTATATATCTATATATATAAAGCAAAAGGCAAAGAATGGTAAAATATTCAAAATAGCAGAAAATGCCCTTGATTAATTCAAACATTAAGAATTAAAATTATTAATTAAATGAGGATAATATGGTAAATTCACATTTTTTTTTTCATATAAAAATTTAAAAAAAAAAATCAAATAATAGGTCATATTTTTATGGAACATAACTAACCATGTTATCTTTTCTTAATTCTAAAAATAAAATATAAAATATAAAATAAAACCAATTGGCACATGGGGCTAGTGTTTTCTAAAGGCAGGGAAGGGGAGAGAGAGAGGGTCCGATTAACATCATTCCTTAATATTCTTAATTACTACACTTCAAAATATATATGCTGAATATAAGATCAGCAGAAATACAAACATTATTTGTAGTAGATGTTCTTGTTTCCTTCTTCAAAAGGTTGTTGTGACTATTCTTGTGTGCTATGGTTCTCAAGAGCACACACATTGTTACCTCTGCCAAACACATTGAGAGCCCCTTCTTGTTCTGGTTGCAACAGTACTAAAATAACCAACAACGTACATTGAGGCCACAGCAGAAAAAAATCCAAAAGGGAATCCAATCCCTGCTGTTGCCCATGAAAACCACCATGTATCGTTCTTCTCATCACTCTCCTCTGTTTTGGCAGATGGCGGGTGCTCTTCGGGGCAACGCAACTGAATTTGAACCCCGCACAATCCGCTGTTGTTAGCATATATGTTTGGATCAATCAGTCTATCCATTTGGGGACTCTCAGGAATATGACCAACAAGTTTGTTGTTGCTCAAGTCTAGAGTGTTCAGTTCTTGAAGCTTTGCAAATGTCTGTGGTATTTGGCCTGACAGATTATTGTGAGACAAATCCAAGGTCTCTAAACTCTCCAAATGACCAAATGCCAATGGGATGCTCCCAGAAAGTTCATTGGAAGAAATGTTAAGTAGCTTCAAGCCTTTCAGCCTACCCAAAGAGGATGGAATGTTGCCTGAAAATTGATTATTTGACAGGTCTAGAAGGGAGTAGATGTCAAGATTGTGGCTAGATAGGCCTTGCTTTGACTTCTTCCAATTTACTATCAGGTCGTATTCAACTGAGAAGGAGAAGATACCAGGCAAATTTGTTGGGATGTCCGGAGTCTCAATCATTGCAATAAGATTTCCAACACTTGGAGGAATATTTCCACTAAGCAAGTTGTTAGACAGATCCAGGATCCGGAGACTGCTGAGATTTGACAGATCACCGGAGATCAATCCTCTTATGGAATTGTTTCGTAGACTGAGTACTTGAAGAGAAGATATTTGAGTGAGAAATGTTGGCAAGTCTCCAGTGATGTTGTTATCATGCAGGTCAAGGTGCTCAAGCTGGCTCAGATTGGACAAGTTTTTAGGCAACTCACCAGAGAACTCATTTTGGCCTAGTGAGAGGATTATAGTGTTCAGTCCAAAAGTGGCAGGAACCTTACCTGATAATTTGTTTGACGAAATATCAACGAACGCTAGAAGTGCATCAGGTTTAAAGATTGGAAGCTCACCCGAGAAGTTGTTCCTTGACAAGTCGAGCAAAAGTAGTCGGTATATGTTTGCGATGGATTTTGGCACTGGCCCTGAAAAATTGTTTTCAGACAGCATGAGTATCATGACTGCACAGTTCTCACCCATATCTTCGGGCAATTTTCCCGAAAAGTTGTTTCTTGACAATTCAAGGACTTGTAAACTTCGAGTTTGAAACAAAGGTGGCGGCAAGGAACCTGTGAGTTGGTTGTCTGATAAAAATAGGATCCCAACCTGTAGTTTTGCTAGCCACAGTGGAAATGCTCCTTCGAGCCGGTTTTCACGCAAGTCCAAGAGATCAAGCCTTGTTTGATTGGAAAGCCAAATCGGAATAGGACCTCCAACATCACAGGATCTCAAGGATAATTGAGATAACATGCATTTTGGAGCTATGGTGACATTACTGTTATTCCACCTTAGTTTATTTCCTCCAAGATGCAAATTCTTCAACTCCTTGAGTTCAAATAGCCATGCTGGGATGTCACCATTGAGAATATTCTTGTCCAGCGCAAGTGTTTCCAGCTTGCTCATCTTTTGTATTGATTGTGGAATTCCACCACTCAAATTGTTGTTGCTCAATGCAAGTGTTGAAATGTTCACCAAGTTGCCAATCTCTGCTGGAATCTCCATGGAGAGAAAATTATCCTGCAACTCCAATACTTGCAACTCCCTCAACTGAGACGCCACAGACAATGGTATCCTTCCTGATAGCGTGTTCTGTCGAAGTGACAGCTTACGCAATTCAGTAAGGTTTCCGACCTCTGCAGGGATCTCTCCTTGGATGAAATTACCACTTAAATCAAGGTACTCTAGGTACCTTAACTGAAACAGCTGAGGAGGGATATAACCATTGAATCGATTCTCCCTCATGTCAAGATATACTAGCTTGGTCAAATTGGCAAAACCAGCTCCTGGGATCTCCCCTTGCATCGAATTGGAAGCGATGTTGAGCAGCATGAGCGTTGTTATTCGGAAGAGTGGCGCCAGGACATCTGAAGGCACACTTCCATTGAGGACCAGATAGGAAATGTCAAGGCCAGTGATACGTTTTGAAGCTGATGCTGCATGGGAATGGCAAGTGACCAGGTTCCATTGACAACAATCTGAACTGGAATTCCATGACTCTAGTAACTCGGTTACCATTGCTTCATCGGTAGAGTTTAAGTTTTCAGTTAATGAAGTTTTGAATTCTAGTAGAGCTTCTTTGTGTTCTTGGGGACAAGAAAAACAAGGCATAGGCATGAGGTTTAAGGTGAAGAAGAAGATCAAGTACGCAGCAAAAGGTAGGCTCATCAGGCTGGCCATATTGCTTTGCTACTTAATTAAACAACTCGAGATACTTACAGATGGATCATGAATGTGTTGATGGTGGAAACTCACAAACTATATATTTTTCTATAAGCTCTTGAGACTCGTGGTCAAACAAATCTGTGTGCAATGTATAATTCCAAATCCAGACGGCAGGCCTTGGAAATTGTCCTTATTTTTGTACTGGGCAGTTGTCCTTTATCTTGACTTTTGAGGCTAAATCAATTACCTAATGCAAATTTGTCTGGTCCTAGGTTCTAATTAAGCTAGGCAATGAAGATCGTACCCAAGTTTTGTAGTCAATGACAAGCATATCAGGGTATGTCTTGCCACATTTCTCAACATTAAAATGTTTTAAACACATTCCTCCACCCTTCTTCATTTCTCATTTCTACCGTATGTTCTACTTTTAGAGAAAATAAAAATAAAATGATTACCGAGCGGGCCGTTTGTAGATAATTCAGCATTTTTGCTTTTATCACAAGTAACATTATCACCACCAGCTTAGAGACTCCATTGTGATGTGAAGGCATTATCTTTTTCTTGTTGATGGAATGGAACCACATTTCAAACATTCAACACTGCACTGGTGCTATTATCATATACCATTTCATGCTTGTTACTGTCTCACCCACCAATTTATGTTTACAAGTCATCAAATGGCTTCTTTCTTTTTAAATGGGTTTCACTGTAAGGTCATTATTTTGTATTTTTAATGGGTTCAAGATTCAAGCAAATTAAAATTTGTTCAGGTCAAGTAAATTAGAGATGTTGCAATTTTAACTCTATGGGATATGTCCAGCTGCTCCTTTCTGTGTGATAAGCAATCCTATTGAGCTTAGGAAGTCCTAATCCTGTGTTTGATATAAATCTCGGGTTTGCTTGGCGATGAAGTTGAATCTTAATTGAATTTGTTAATCCATGGAAAGAATTCACTTAGGATTACACCAGTGTAATCTTAATTGAATCTGTCTTTGCAAGTGTTACATAATATGATATAATGATTGCAAAAAATACAACATTTTTTTTAAATGTTTATATGGCTTCACGGGTTAGTGTTTTTAGTTGTTTTGAGCACATCTTTAATCATTATTCAAGCACTAAGTCTCTTTTTCTTTTTTTTTTTGGTCGGAATTCAAGCACCAAGTCAAGTCAATATTTGCTTTATATCGGAGTGGGCAGACAAAACAAACATCATGAAAATTCTAGTTGAAAAGTCAAATTTCCCTAACCGACGCTGTACACACACGACGCGGGCCCTATATTCTTATTCTTTGGACTCAGCACCACTTTTCTTTGACTCAACTTTTCACTTTTGCACGTTTGATTGACTGATTCTTGGGTTACATTTCCATCCATCCTATTTGGTGTTTTACATTTTCATAATCAGATTACTATTTTCTTTTACTTTTCTGAGAAGACTACCAAATTATCAAACAG
Organism: Prunus dulcis; assembly: GCF_902201215.1. Lineage (NCBI taxonomy): Eukaryota > Viridiplantae > Streptophyta > Magnoliopsida > Rosales > Rosaceae > Prunus > Prunus dulcis. The sequence goes on along the minus strand of NC_047656.1, from coordinate 502,895 downwards.
TTTCTGAAAAATCCTACCAGTTTCCAAAGCCAATTGGTGTCCAATATTTTTTACGTTTTCAAGAAAAGAAAAAAAAAAACAATTCCAGTAAATTTCCAATAGTATAAAAAGACCAGCTGAGATCTATTTTTCCCAACAAGGTTTACCGTAGGTGCTTTGACCCCAATTCAAGAATTAAAACTTAAAACCTATTTACCTATTTAAGTGTTTTTGTTGCTACTTACCACAACATTCGAATAGAAAACACCTTCTATGGCGAGGTTTAATTCCGAGAACGATTTGCAGTTAATAAGCGATCAACTGAGCGGCCATAGCTAGGTGAAGTATGTGATGTGTTTTTGACAAACTGCTGCTTAGCATCGTAGGTTGGCTGAGGGCACATGATTTCCCAAAATCAATTGTATCATTCATCTATGTTACTTTTTACATTCATAAACTAGGAAGACAATTCATGAGATGCTTGGATTTTTTTTTCCCTCTTAACTTGCAGTGAAGAGATTATCCAGCTACTCAAAGATCAACTGTAAAACCCTCTCAAAAATTTGAATAGCATTTTTCAGGTATAAACCACATATACACACAAATTAGCAAACAGTCCGTCCATAGCAAATTGATGCAATATAGAGATTTTTGGACCATTTTTCCTGCAAAAAACAAACATCAAAGATGATTCATTATCGTGTGATTGATGAAAATGAACAAAAACAAGGCATGAATACCTCATCTATGGTGCTATGCAACTGAACTTTCAGAACCCAGATATTTGAACTCCGCGTTATAAAGAATTAAAGAAAATAAGCACAAGATCATGATGCTCATCGCACACCAATGTTTTCTATCTTACCTTTACATGGCTGCTTGGGAAGGCAGAGGTACGCAGAGTTTCTTGAGTTTCATCCATCAATTTTCGTTTAGGAATGCTCAAAATGAAGGCTGCTTGATCAGTAGTGGCAGCCATGGATGTTATTCTGTAACCACTTTCCCATCGCCTGTGTATACCTTCACTCGGGTATAAGAAATCGAGCTCCACGACCTTGTATTTTCAAATCAAATGTAAGATGGGAAAATGAGCTATCTTGGAAACAAGAAAGGTGAACAAAATTTACAAATTCAAAAATAAGACAGACTTGAATGTGAGTAATAATATACCTGATCAGAATATCCAGCATTCCTGGACATAACGACACCCCAGCGAATGCCAGCGGTTGTCATGGATGTCACATGGAAACCTTCTTTCCACTTCTTATTTATCCACTTGAATGGAAAAGATTCACTCACTTTATATGACTGCTGAGTGTAAGGAGTACCTATATGCAATACGATAGAGTGTAAATCACGGCTCAGGACACTGGTCTAGTAAAGAGAAATATGTAGCAAAAAGTAGAGTCTCATAAAATTAAAGTTTCATTTACCAGCAAAAAATGAAGATGAGCAAAGTGCACGCACAAAGGCACTTATAACATGCAAAAACACACATTCCAATAAGGACTATTAAAATTTAATTTTTAAAGTTCTTCAGCATTTATTTTTCAAAAAATTTATTCTTTCTGTGACCTTTAGTTAAAAAACACCGAGCTTCATGATACAACTCTGTTTATGGTACTTTAACATGACTTTTTCTGGTAATTTATCATGACTTTTGCACAGCCCTGACCACTTGACTAAAACCCCGTTGGTATGTTCTTGAGCTTCTTCAAGAATGGGGAAATGGTTTTGTAAGGAATGTCATTACATTGCCCCATGAAAAGAACTATTTGGGGTGAGATATAATGAAAGAAAGTCAATCAAAGCTAATGTTTGGTGGAAGGAAAAGTATTTGGAATCACAATATCAACAGGAGATTTTATCAGCAAGGATGTTCCAAAGAGAAAAATGAACCGCAGAGGAGTTAAGCATGGTGCAGAGGCCATCCAAGCAAGAAGAATTATGGGAAGCATTGAAGATAAAGAACATAAACAGTGGTAGGAGGAAGAAAAACGCAAGTGGAGGATAACTGGGAGTGTGCAGTGGTGCGAAAAGAAAGCTGTTCATGTCTCTTGGGAGAAACTTCAAAGAGCAGAATTCAAAAAGGCATCCTAGAACGAGACTGTTGCTAGAATAAAAAGAAAAATGAATTAGGTAACTTGCAAAAGGGCATCCTAGATTGAATGTTGCTGGAGTAAAAAGAAAAATGAATTAAGTAACTTGCAAAAGGGCATCCTAGATTGAGAATGCTGCATGAACAAAAACTGAATATGAGAAGAAAACTAGATTTAATCACAACCCTGATATAGCACCAGTTGAAGACAACTCAGAGAAACAAGTGACTGGATTTGGAAAAAGAAGAAGATAATCATATTTCACCGTTGACTAGTACCACAGGATATATGAAAGCAAAAGAGGTGAAGATGCACACAACACAAATTTATACAAAACTAATAGCATTTTTTATTTATTTATTTAATGCTACAAATAAATGCAAACCTTTGGACATAACAACCAAGGAACTCCCATTAGTGGCACCAGCTATTGAACTAATATAGAAATTCTTTTCCCACTGTTCCATGATCCAATCCTGTCCCAAATGAATTAATCAAGATGATCATTATTTCAAGAAGTATATTACTTACGGAAGGATGATAGAATACACTTGTTTCATATGCTAACCTTATGTAGGAAGACAGTTGACAGCTCATAAACCTGGGAAGAGAAACCTGTCCCTGCATCCATGATTAGGGCCCACAGATTTGCGGCAGACGCTACAGAGCTGATAAATAATCCATCTTCATTACCCTTGTCAACATGCTGGCTCAGCCTTGTGTCCGCCACATTGTAGTGATATCTACATGTCCAGCAAGAGGCTTACTTAATACCATGCAAGAAAAGTCCAGTGGGGACACCTAAGTGGTGAAGCCACAGCCCTACAGAGGCCATCCTAGGTTTGAGCCTAGACCATGCCCCTTGGTTTCCTCAGGAAGAGAAAGGAGAAGAAAAACCACCATGCAAGAAAACCATTACCATGCACATAAACATTGGTTTGTGGGAAAATATACCATAAATAAGAACTTAGGTTCATCATCACCTCAAATTGGTAGACACTATTCATTCGGTATTTCTTACAGAAACACACATCAGGAGCATCATTATCAAATGTTTCAAGCAAGTCAGAATCAAAACCATTTAATATCATTTATGAGAAGTCCATAATATATCACTATGCATTTTATCTCAAACTACACTTCACACCTAATTACCTGATATTTTTTCCATTTTGTTTGTCCCTGTGTTGTCATTGTTGTAACTTAAAATACAGGGACCAGATACGAATTGTGAAAGAAGTTGAGGGGGAAAAGTGTAGTTTATCCTCTGACTACAGACACGGTGTAACTTGAATTGGTGAGAAGACATAAGAAACCTATTTTAAAGAACCACTAGAATGAGATACAAAAGATACCAAATAAATAAATATCAGAAAATCTCAATATTAAGTAAAAGATGAAAGGGTCACGAGCTTAAAACTAATAAAAAGTTTGAAATCTCGTCATTTATCTTCACTTTAGAAATGATTAGTAGTTTAATCATGATTCCACCTTAGGAACAAATAAAGTTTTTTTATTTAACGAGCAACAAGCTTTCCTATTTTGGTATACAGCATTACATCTCTTTATATCAAATTTCAGAAAAAGGTTATTTAAGTGATATTTAAGATATGTCTAATGACAGAACACCAGCACATGGGCCAAAAAAGGGAATGCCATTGCCATCCTTCATAAGTTAGCTAATTTGCTTAAGCACAAATAGCGGTCAAGACAAAGAATTATGTCAAAATTACATACTTGCTTTTGATACTAACAAAGAAGAATTAAAACTGTATAACAACCTTTCAATGAAAATCAAACATTTAAAATACTTCAACTGCTGACACCTTTTATTAATGTTTCTGTATGGAAATAAAATATGTTTGTATGAAAATGAGAAAAAATAGTAAATGTAGGAAAAATTTCACTGCACAATCACATATTATGGGAAATCAAATTAAAGAAATGTATATTTCACCTTTGCTTCATTGGACGACGTGCATTATACACTGAAATCCACTGGGTAGCAGGACTACCTAAACGAACTTTCTTCTTTGGTTGCTCATCTTCTTCCAAATTTATAGACATTCTTGCCCGCTTTTGCCCAACCTATTTATGCAGAACGTTGAACAAATAGAAAGTCAAAGAAAGAAAAAGAAAAGAGTAAAGGAAAAAAGCTGAAAATGTATAATCAAAATCACCTTAAGAGCTCCATCAATTCTTATCGGCCTTAATGGCATGCATGGCTCTATCAAGCTTTCAAATAAAGATATCAACTTTGCATAATTTGGTTCCTCATCAAATTTCATATTTGTAACAGCTTCAAGAAACTGTTTGAATGGGGGAGGGCAGAAACAGCACATCAACTCTGGGGAGGTGGCCATCTTTTTCTTACAAACAAGAAAACTCTTGTTATCCCCCTGTAATTTCAAGCAAAACAGTGAATGAAGGTTGTCAAGATTATATGAAAACAGAATACAAAGTTACAAACACATTTAACAACGATACCAACTCACCTGATACCCTTGCCAGGGTAACCTTCCTCTAATGAGAAATATTAATGTGTATGCCAATGACTCAAGATCATCCCTTCGACTTCCAGTCCGACCTAAATGTGCATGTACACTTGCATACCTTATTGTTCCCCTGTCAAAAGTAGTAATGTCAATATATAAAGGACGGCCAAATAAAGTCTCAGAAGCACAAATAGAACAATGTCCTAACATTACAAACCTGAATATGTCAGGCCTCTGATCGTATTCAACATGTTGACCAGATGCTTCCTTCCATTTAGATGCTGAAACAAAATATAAACATTATACAAGCATTATATACTAAATATGGGAATAGGATTGCTTCATATCGCTTAAATTTCCTTACTAAAAACAGAAATACCATATCTGACCATGAAACACAAATAGTTCATACTTTAAAGGAAAACATGCAATGAAGAAACATGAGGGCAACATACCCAAGCCAAGATCAATCAGATATAGCTTCTTCTCATCAGGTGTTCCAGATTGACCAAGTAAAAAATTTTCTGGTTTTACATCTCCATGCACAAACCTAGTTTGAGATGAAAATTTCATGAGTTATTTATACAAAAGAGAATAAGTCAAAGCTTCCAATAAAACTTACCCTTTTAAGTGAAGCTTTTCAAGAATTGATATTGCCTCAACTGCAATGCATGCTGCCGTATTGGGTGACATCCTGTTGCAGACATAATAATGTGAATTAAAGGACCGAAATAAACTCTGTTGCACACAGGGGATGTTGACGTGTAGATTCTTGTACAATTGGTTTTTCAGGGGTCATTTATGTGTGCTTGTGTGAATTTGAGTGTGTTTGTGCGTGAGAGAGAGATAGAGTATCTTACGATTGGCCAACAGAATTCCAAAGGTCCCAAAGACTGGGTCCAAGAATGTCCATGACCTGAAATATAAACAACATCCATCAGACAATGTAAAAAGTTTTGAATCCAATCAGATGGTAAGGAACTCCAAAACAAAACTTACCATAATGTAAAAGTCTCCTTGTCGACCCTTGTAATGAACCCAAGGAATTCCATAACATCCATTCAGATGACTTAACAACGTAAAAAGAAGGAAATCAGATAAGACATTTGAAACATTTCAAGATTAATGTAAATAAAATTTAAAGGCAACCATATGTAATCTTTTTCCAACATATTCAGGAATAAACAAAACTCACCTGTACACTTGCCACTCATAAGGAGAGCCGTAACTGCAACCTTTACTATTTCGGTGTTCGAACTTCAAAGCAACCTGTAAAAAGGATCTTAAAAGATCATATATTTGTGATTCAGAAAATAAAATTTCCGAAAAATGATATTAAATACCTCAATTGCATCAGGCCCTGTCCTATCAGTGCCACCACTAACCCTTCTACCAACATAAACTTGGCCAAAACCACCCTTGCCCAACTTCCTTTCTACCTTGTACACAGGAGAGTTACCCACTTGTACCTACACCAAGCAACAGAAACACTTAAATTTCCGCATGGACAACAAGACATTTATTAATAGTAACTATCACAATAAAATTGTTGGTGCATCGGCCAACTGAGGGCCAAACTCAATATGTATACAAGAATCTTCAAGTTCGTTTCACAGAAAAATAACAATCATCACCTAATTATATTCGAATTCGTCCATTCCACATCTACTGAACTAGTAGAGTGAGGAACATAGAACTTCTTTTTAATGCTAATAATCAGCTAAATATCTACCAGCAGAGTATACAGTCATAACAGCTGTTTCTCAAAATAGAAATCCCATATCAATGCAATTAATATCCCACATCTTACACTATAAAGGAAAAAGGAATCCAATCAAAAGCAATAAGTACAAGGTATATACCCTATCGGGAACAGGTGTCCCTCCTGCTTCCTCTTCACCTCCCACTATTTTATCTGCACTCGCACCACCCTCCATCGCTATATCTTTATCTGCTACAACTTCTACACGATTATAAATGGGTTCGGCGGCTCCTAAAGCAGCAGCTTCAGGACGAACCTCGCAAGGTTCAGGATCTAAATCTATCAACCTAACACCACGACCTCTACCAGCTGCAGTAGCCCTTGTGGGTATTGCTGGTGAAGGACCTTTTGCTACAGCATTACCACCTCTTCCCCTTCCACCACCAGCTCTCCTACGAGGTTTATTCTGAGCGGGCAGTACACAATTTTCGGCTTGGCCAATCGGTGGTTGTGAGGGAGGCTGGAGATCATCAAGCCTTTTTGATCTGCGCACTCCGCTTCGTAACTCTGGCATCCTCAGCCCATGCAAATCACATTCCACCCAATAATCCCTTCAGATACTCTGCAACATAAATATCAGGAAAGAAATCACTAAAATTATTAATTAAAACATAATTTACTGTTACAAGCATAAAACTGAAACAATACCATAAACGTAAATCCCTTTGAGCAAGCAAAATAGAAATTTTAAACCCCCTTACGGACACAAGTCGGACTAGATAAATCATACAAATTTATAGTATCATACTATTAATAATTTAGAACTACTACAAAACTGAAACCACAGTGACAGATAGAGAAAATCAAAACAACACAGTAAGATAAATTCTGTGAGGCTTGCCTCAATTGCTACCTATAGAGAAAAAGTAAGGATACCATTATGGGGCTACATAATATAGCTTAAGAGATCTATTTTTCAAAAACCAAGCAACAAAGTAAATAGTAAATGTGCTCAATAATATAAAATGAATCTATTCCATTTCTGTCTATCTTTTGTTCATTTCTCTTAATCAGTCATTAGCTTCGGCCAAAAGCACGCACCTTCACCAACCTAAGCATTGAAGCAACGATGATTACGACCAAAAACAAATACACGTCCACATTGAACGAAAGAATCAAACGGCTTGATCAACGATACAAATAAATAATCCGAATCAGATCGATTTCTAAGCAATCACCAATCCGATTATCTAAAAAATTTGAAAACTTTGAATACAAAGCGATCATCGAACAAGCGCAAAACAGCTGGAAAAAAAAGATGAAGAAAAATAGCAAAATATGAATTTACTCACCGATCGGTTGCTGAAAACCGAGAAAGCACAAGGATCGGAGGCTGAGACTGAATCAAAGACGCATGAAGAAGGGGATCGGTTCCCGTCAGATCGTCTTGTTCTTCAGTGAAAACAAAGCGACAGAGGCACACACATTTCTCTTATCAGACGCTCAAAAGGATTTTTCTTTTTCTTATTTGTTGTCTTTTTTGGTATTGAGAGACTTGGATGCTCAAAGGCTATAAATATAGGTAAGCCCTGAGCCTGTCTAGATGTTTTTTTTTTAATAAATAAAATAAAATAAATTTTCATTTCATTTTATTTTGTCTCAAAAAATAAAAGAAAATAACATTTGGTGATGATGGTGGTGTGGTGTGTTCTGGTTTTGTGTGTTGTGTGTGTCTTCTCTTTCTCTATCTAGAAACTCACTCTCTCTCTCTCTCTTCTGTTCTCTTTGTTATGTTTGTGTTGTGTGTATGTATTGATTGCTGATACCCTAAATATGTATATAAATGGGCTTCCCTCTCATCTCTCTCTCTCTCTAGAAATATGTCTAGAAATATGTGTAAAATGAAGGTGTGGTGTGGTGTGAAGCGGTGTCCAAATAGGGCTTCTTGTGTGGTTTTATATGGGAAAGAAATGGGACATGCAAATGTGGCCTTGTAATAACCAAAAGGATATCTATCTCCTTTTCTTTTCCAAATAAATATTAATTAATTAATTATTATTATTATTATATGAGTTTTCAACAGTCTGTCAGACTCAATTTCACCTTTTCAAATTACAACATAAAAACAATGTGCTTGTGAGTTTACACAAAATCCTTGCTTTGCATGACCTACTTATTTTTTTTCCATTCAAAATTTATTGGTGTTTTTCTTTTTCTTTTTCTTTTTTACCAACTACAGATATAATATATTCTCTTCCTTTCCAAAATTCATAATAAATTAGTTGGTTTGAATGGTAACACAATGGCATAAAGTATAAGCTAAATGATAATGAATATAATACTAATAAAATTCTACAAACTAGGCATTTCATATTCCATAGCCCAAGGTTAAAAAGTGATTATCAAGCCATCAACATCCACAGCATAAAAATTTCATAGTCAAATGTCTAGATTATTATATATTAACATGTGTTTCCTTCTCAAAACACAACAATTTTACAAATTCTATGAAAATCCACACACACACACACAAAAATAATGATTATAATAATAGTTTTTTAGTTTTTTAGTTTTTTTTTTATGTGGTTAGGGTTATACAAATTTTTGTTTCTTTTTCTTGCCATATGGCAGTAATAGTAAGTAAATAACATACTGATCCCTACATAAATACTTCCATTTGAACTAATGTGTGGTATGATTACAAGGCAGTACAAAGAATTCAAACCCCACCTTACTCATAAATAATATTATTTTATTTTTGTTAATAGACAAAACTATCAATTATGATAAACGATCCCATGTTAAAAATCACCTCTCATATTCTCTTTTAATATTCATTTAATAGATAACGTGTGATTAACTTTTTTCTCTTAGGAGCTTTTTTCTTGTCATATTAATCAAATGTGTATGCTCACCATCACCCTTAAAAAGTGACACCTATCCCATAATTAATCTTAGTTAACTTTTACTCAAGAATAAAATTAAAAAATTAAAAAAGGGCCCATATCTCATTTCTCTCTCCATCTTAAGGGAGACGTAGGCCATCTACCAAAACGCCATAAGGGAGACTTATGCCACATTCGAAGCATCCTAAGGGAGACGCAAAAGAGCACCATTCAAATAAGCAGTGGGTAAACATTCAAGCATCATAAATGAGATGCACAACCAAGGCACCAACAGGTCACTTAAGAAGTTCACAAAAGAAAAACGATCAAACAAGACCAATTATTGCAAACATAAAAGCATATTGCAAAGCTTGAAAAGATAAAAGAGTCCTCATCTACTGGTCAGCAACCTCCTCAGCTTTTGCCATATCAACTGCACCCTCCGTGGATTCGACTAGCTCAGCTACATGCTCATCAGATGTAGCCATCTGTTTAGCAGTTCCAACTGCCTACTCAACAAGATCTGCTGCCACCTCATCAGCTACGCCCTTCTTGACATCATCCTCCTCAGCTGCAGTCTCATCTACCTGCTCTTCGGCTACCTCCATATCCATAGTATTGATCTGCAAACCTTGCGCAAGGGCATGTTAGGACAGAACATCTTAACACCCTTATCTTCAATGGAATGACAAAGAGCCACCCACTATTGCAATCCCAGTAGCCCAGCTTATATGCTTCGATGACAGCCTTAAAATTGGATCGTTCATCAGCTTTGTGGTAGGTGTCAAACATGGCCAGAAGTTTTTCATAACTATGGGATGTGTCAGCTTTCTTGCACTCAAGACGGAAGTAGGCCTCTTTGTGACTATACAGAGTAGCAGTAGAAGAGTTGAGCTCACTTTCTTGTTTACCAAGGGAACTCTTTAGCACAGACATGCTCTTTTTCATTTCAGTCATTTTTGTTTTGAAGCAAAGTAACACACGTTTTGAAGCAAATAAATCTGCTAGGCCAAGAGCCTTCTAGTCAGATCAACATTCTTCTTCTCCAACTCATTGAGCTGAGCAGAAGAAGAGGCAATAATAAACGAGTTATGGATGGCCTCAACAGCAAAAACTACTCTTTTTTTAAGCAAAGTAACAGCCTCTTCCTTTTGCTTCTCCAAAGACAGACTTGAAAGCGTGCCAAGATCACTAGCCTGATTTATATTGTCAACCAGCTTGACGCAAGCAGACGGGCTTGACAGAAAATTCATCTTGAGAAGATCAGACACACACGCATCCCATGTGGAGTTGGACTTGTCAATCTTTGGACCAGCTGTTCGTGTTTCCGAAGAACCCTTCGCCCGAGTATATGACTCCTTGACCTTCTTAGCCACTGCCATCCTCACCTCCAAATGAGTCAACGACGCAGAATCAGCTCCATGTTTCACTGCTCGGGGCTTGGTAGATGAATCATAATGGCTAGATAGAGGAGCAGTTCTCCCAGTTTGATTAACATCCTTTGACTGATGCAAAAGACTCAAACTTCAAGAAGGAATGTTAGCAGCTTTTTCTTTCTTTGTAAGAGAACCAGTTCACCAACGGATTTCTTTGCCAACAGACTGTAAGTTTTGGGCTAGGTAGTTGGACACTTGAGCAAAATATCCGGACCATTCTGCATACCGCCAGTCTTCTTCCTATCCGAACCGACAAGATGCTTGACCTTGGTAGACAACGAATGAGTAACTCCTACTTGAGCCTTCTCAGCATACGAGACCTTTTTCGAAGAAGACTTGATCACAGCATAAGGAAGTTTCAGCTTGATCCTTAGCGGAGATACATCTCTTGCCCGTTACCTTTTAGCTTCATCTTTGGAGAACTTGGCCTCTGCCTTTCTCTTTGAAGGGGTTACATCGAAGGCTCCTCCCATTCAGTAGGCAGATCATCCAAATCTGGGCCATACTGCTTCTATCTCACAACATTCTTAGCAGGGGAAGACCACGAACTTTCTTCTGATACTCACTCAATAGCCAGCGCCATTCATGAAACCTCGCAGGGATGTTCAGGGCTAGGCAGACCTTAGCCATGTCCAGTTTGAGATCTGGTTTTCTTATTGATATCATTCTCTGTAAGTAGAAGGCAGAAGTCAAGTCAGTTAGTCACACATCAAAGAATTCAAACAAAATCGAAGCAGATCAATAAAAGTATGACATACCATCGCAATAAGCATAGTCTAAAATATCGATAATGTCTAAAATATCGATAATATCTGCAAAATATCGAGGATATTATCATTTTTTCGGATCACGGATATTTCGGAATGTATCCATATGTATATGGTATAAATATCGATAATATCGACGATAATATCATAATATATCGATGTCGATAATTTCGCTCACACTTTAGCAATATTTTGTCAAAATATCACTATAAGATCGAAAATATCAATATAATGGGAAAAAAAAAACACAAAGCACAAAGGCAAAGGAGATTCAAACCCTTGCCATTTCACTCCTCCAACGCATTAACCATCATATTACTTACGTTTTTGTGATAATATGCTAAAATATGTATATTTATATTGTTTTGTTTAGAACTATTTTTGTAAAAATTAGATTTTCACATGAGAGTGTGAGTCTTTGACCTTTCCTTTTAAGATGGAATCAAACACCTCGTTGAAATTTTCATGTTTTTAGACTACCGATATTTCTGATACCATCGATATTTTAGACCTTGGCAGTAAGTGAGAGGAACAAGTAGACCATCGGTGGCCTAGCCTTCCCATCGTCCGCTAATCTCCAACACATATGCGTGCCATACGTGATCTCCTTGGTTGAGACTGTCAAACAGCTTGGCTTTGCATACACGGACCTGGGCATACGTCCCGTAGTGCCTCACTTCGAAGTAATAAAAGAACTCCCTCAACGTTAGGTCTAACTTGAAGAAACAGCTCATATTCTCAAAACATATGATTGCCCGGTAGAAATTCATAGTACATTGGCTTGGGGCACACTCCATGGTACAAAACACCTTCCTGAAGAACTTCGACAATAGGAACGTAAAGCCCAAGGAGAAGTACAAGGGACAGAATGTGATAATTCTGGCATCTAGATCATTCGAATCCACACAAGGTTCATCGTCAGTAGAAGACGCTGCTAGCTTGACATGCACGTCATTAGGTATCGTAGAAGCATAAGTGGCACACCACTTCTAGAAATGAGCTTCAAACGTAACGTGATGCAGATTAGCCACGAATCTCTTCTTATGCACTTTGGAACCACCCCACAAATACAAAGGTTCTTGTGAACTTGGTGACCAGCTAACCTCCTTGGAAGACATGACCGTTGACTGGCTACAAAAGAGAAGAAATTCACAAGTCAAATTACGGCTCAAAAATCACAATTCAATAAGGAAGACCCTAACTTGCGATGCGAGACAAAAAATAGTGAGAAGGCCACATGACCTGAGTCCAGTCGCAACCTGATCACTGGCCAATAAGAAGACGATACGTAGAAAATGAATATTCCTTAGGGAAAACTAATTACTCTAATTAAATTATATTAAGTTAGGGGAATTATCTTTGATTTAAGATCAGAATATCTCCCTAAATCAAGGAATCAAGCTCCACCAAATATCTTGGAGTAATTTCTATCATCTTTTTGGGGAAGTATCCTAACCAAATAAGAATTATTCTCCCAAAACCCTAGCACACAAGGAGACTATAAATACATAGCTACTCAAGACATTTGAGGTCATTCTAAAACCCTACACAAATTTCTCACTCTCTCTCTCTCTCTCTACCTGCCCCTCTCACTCTCTCTCCTCACATGTCTAGGGGCCAACACACATGGCTAAGGCCACCCGACTCTTCCTGTGAGAGAAAACTCCATCCATTTTTAGTCATTGTTGTATCTTTATCAAGATCCAATTGAACTAACTTAGGTATCAGAGGGCCTTTGGCCAACAACCCCGAGTGTGGTCTATTTACTCCTATTTATTTCACAGGGATCAAGAAAAAGAGCGAAGGAAGATCGAAGATTGAGGAATCAACCCACGAATATTCCCCATGCGAAATTTTGCTCAAACAGTAGTTAACAAATCAAGTCCAATGTCTAATTCTGTCAGTTTCATTAATTACAAATATTTAATATTAAGTTAAAGACAATTAACTTATCCTTCCAACATGCTACCCCACCTGAAAGTTAAAGGGCTAAAGTGTAATTATTGAAAGTTCAAGGATAGATTTGTAATTTTGATAAAATCGAGGCCTCTAATGAAATTGGAGTAGAGTTTAAGGGGAAAGTAAGTGACCCTAACTATTAAAAAGTATTACAAAGTTTACCTAAAACAGAAATATAAAGTGAGCATAAATAGATCAGTGTGTTCACAGAAGTTTACCTACAAAATTAGGGTTAGGTATTTTAAACCATAAACCAGTCAAATCGGCTGATTCAGTCAACCTGGTTTTTTATTCGGTCAACTCGGCTCGACTTGCAGTTTGAGAATTAACGAACATTAACTTGAACCGAACTGATCCTCTTAAAATTGCAAAATATTGCAAAATTGTTAAGCCAATAGGAATTGAACCACAACCTCTTAAGTGAAGGCATGTCTCCAAACCACTGAAGTAACATGTTCTCTTGTGCTTTATTTGTGTAATCAACGTATTTAATGAATTCCTAGTTAGTGATTTTAAAAAATATATATTATTAAAGTGTTAGACTGTAACCCTAGCACATCTATGCGTCGCGCTTACTTTTATCCCTATTTTCACGTCTCCATCTTCGTCTCCACATGCCACACCTCCATCTTTATCTCCCCAAGCCACGCCTCCATCTTCATTTTCTAAGGCCACGCCTCCATTCTCTTCTCTATCTTTTCTCTCATTCTCTGTCTTTCTCATCCATCTTTCTATGTTCCTCGCCACTTTCTCCCTTCTATCAGCATATCCACCCCCAGATCTGATCGAAGCCAATATAGATCTTGTTGTTGCCACCGAACTAGTTGTTCAGTTAACTAGCGTCGCCAATTTCTCCCGTTGTTGGTTCGGCATTGGCTTTCAAAAACTCAATACCGAGGAGTCCGATTCAATGTTCGGTGAGCCCTTCACGGCATGGTTTGATTTGGTTGACCAACACTATATAGGATTCTTAACCATTTTGCTAAAGGAAGGGCTTAGGTGTAAAATTTTCATGAGTTCATGTATGAGTTTGTAGGGTCTTTAAAGTTTGGGTATAAATTTGAAATGACCCCTAAAATGCAGGGGGTTTTTTGCAGTTCATCCAAATAAATATTATTTTACGGAATTTATTTTTTCACGTTCAAATTTTTGAAAAAATAAATTACGATGGACTAAACTAAAATTCACTTTTTAAAAAAAAGTTAGCCGAAAGAAAGGGTTTTATCATGAATGGTCCCAATGCTTTTCAAAAGTCTTCATTTAAGTCCTTAAACTTTCAAATCAATCATTTTGGTCCTTAATGTTTTGCACATATCAGTTTGGTCTCTCTGGTCGCATTTTGTCAAAATATTCAATAAATCTCATGCATTTTGCCCAACAAGACTATCTGCTTTCCTTGATGAGATCCAAATGAAAAACCCTAAATGAAAAAAAAAAAGATGACCTAAAATGAGTTATATTTTGATGAAAATGCATTTTAAAAGTTGGTCACATGATAAGAGATGGGTTTGATGAACTATACATGTTCAGTCCTGGCTCAAGTCATGAAGACTATGGCAAGTATTCTTATATATGTGTCGGCCAATCGGTGGTTCTCAAGCCAGTAATCGTGGGTCCTAATGAATCATGGAGGGGGGGACAGCGCTTATACAACCTAAATCTTTAAGTTTTCATAGCATGACTCTGCTCTCATCTTCTAAGCCTTCATGTAACAACATAAAAAATATAAATTCCATGTTATGAGATTGTGTAAGAAGATAAAGCAGCTCTGGATTATGTTGATGCGAAATTGTTCCAATCTATCTAAGCATGTGCATGTGGTAGTTGCTAAAAAAAAAATACCACATAAGGTTACAAGTTACAACTACAAGTGGAGCAATTTCAACAGTTCATCATATTTAAAAGACTTATCTTTTGCATCTACTACCTCGCAAACGATTATTTTGGTCCCTTGTAAGATATTAAATACCCTTCTGAGGACATTGCATGCCACAAAGTACATACTAAGATAGGGGTCATCATTTGGCCCACGAGCCCGTGGGCTGATGGGAGTCCGGCCCGGCTTGTCGTGGGCCATGGGCAGGCCTTGCCCAATATTTAGTGGGCAAGGCTTGGGGTTAGGTTTTTGAAGCCCAGTCCGGCTCATAGGCCGCATGACAGGACCCGAACCAAATTTCGCTTTGGAATTCGAGTCGAACCCTATGCGTGTCCGACACTTGGCGAGTGTCGGCACAATTGACCTATTTGCCCTTCGGACTATAATTTTGACCTTGACTCCTACCGAAAATTCGGCAGAGTCTCCCATGTATTTTGCTCAATCCCAAAATTTACACCTGTCAAAACGAACAATGCTATCTACACAACCAACTGCCAGCACTTCAATATACAAGTCAATCGTTCCATTCTCACTCTAGGGCAATATATCAGAGCAGTTCTAATAGCATACAGATAAGTTAATCTTTTTACAAACCCATAATTTTGTAACGATATGGCGCGGAAGGCAAGATGGCCCGGTGGTGGTTTTCCTGTGCACGCTACAGCCTGGGGGCGCAAAACATTTGGAAATGTGAGTGGACAAAAATAAAGGTTCAGAAAACAATATGTGAACATAATAACCCCCACTATAGGAAAAATAGATTTGAAAATCTGAATGTTCGACTATATTCAAATACAAAGTATTCACATAAATATATATATATATATATATATATATATATACAATCACATTCCAAGTCATCAAAACTTGCTTTAAAACACTGTAATCCAACTTGCATAAAAGCAATGTACTCAAACCTTGCATAAAAGTACTGTAATCAAAACTTGCATAAAAGCACTGAGTTTACTTTAAAACTACCACCTGGATGTACCCTTGTAATTCCGTCAATTCCCCTGGCAGGTCTCGGTGACACCACAGTCTATCCGAGCCGCAACTGGCAGGATTCAGGGGACCGTAATCAGCCTGATCTGCAAATCCTGGCAGACCTCGGCGACACCAAGTCAAACCGAGCTGCAAATCCTGGCACTCACGGTCCGGGCGTCCCCGAAACTCGTGAGGCAAATGTCAAGTGCATTGACAGAAACTGAGGGTAAACTGGATGTCCGTAGACATCGGTATAGCCGAGGACAATAACCATAGTTGGGTACATGGTGGTTTAAAATAAAATATTTTAGAAAAGTCTGATAAATAACTGT
Organism: Prunus dulcis; assembly: GCF_902201215.1. Classification (NCBI taxonomy): domain Eukaryota; kingdom Viridiplantae; phylum Streptophyta; class Magnoliopsida; order Rosales; family Rosaceae; genus Prunus; species Prunus dulcis. The sequence goes on along the minus strand of NC_047656.1, from coordinate 486,381 downwards.
ATTTTGGCAAATTTGAAACTAAGCTGCTATTTCCTCTTATATAAATCTCAAATTCTGCTTTTTATATCATTTTAGCATAATCAACTAAGCATCGTATAAATAAGATCTAACTTCACAAGCATGCTAGGGAAATCACAATGAATAAAACTTATTCAAGATCAAATAAGGAAATTCATTTATATAAATCATTTATAAAAGAAAAGTCCATTCACTCCTGGTCCGAGCTCGCTAGACCTCCTGAAAGTCTCTTCTGTGGGTCTGCCTGGTCCCGGGTGCCTTACTCGACAAAATCGGAAGAGAATTGAGGGAGAACGAAGGGTCTGAAAATCGGGCAAAAACTGGTCGGATTTCTCCGTTTTTCGGTCAACTCCGGTCGGCTCGTGGGCGGAGACTGGTCGGGATGTGACGGCGAGGTCGAGGCGGTCCAGTCGGTACCGGCGCCGTGGGTTGAGGTGGTCTGTGGCGGCGGCTGGAACGGACAGAAGGGAGGAGGGAGGCTGGCTCGCGCGGGAGGGCGGAGAGAGAGAGAGGAGAGAGAAAACTGAGGGGGAAGAGAGAAAGAAGAGATAAAAATCTGACTTTTTGTCCAAATTACCGTTTTGCCCTTCACGGTAATTTTGACCGTATTTTCTTCGTTACAACTCCGATTCGAGTCCATTCCGTGTCTACGGACTCATTTCGTCGTGCTCTACGCAACGGCATAATTGGAATTGCCAAATTCTTTCTCGGTCAAAAAGTCACCTTTTTCTTAATAAAATATTACGAGGGCAAAATTGTCTTTTCATAAAATAAAATATTGATAAAAATGAATTTTTGGTTTGGGTCATTACACCGCACCCGTAGGCCCATATATATATATATATATATATATTTATTAAGGCCCATATATTTTAAATAAATATAAATTTAGTTTAAAAGTGAAAAGAAATGGAGACACACCGGCCCATATTTAGTGGGCAAGGCTTGGGGTTAGGTGTTTGAAGCCCAGTCCGGCTCATAAGCCCCACCCGTAGGCCCATATATATATATATTTATTTATTAAGGCCTATATATTTTAAATAAATATAAATTTAGTTTAAAAGTGAAAAGAAATGAAGACACACACAAGGGGTTTCGAACCCCAACCACTTTCATCCCAATCAACAACTTATAAACCATGCTATAGATAACTTAATGCTTATATGCTACACCATTTGATATTAATATATTTTTCATCAAACACCTTACCACAACTGAATTTAAGCCATATCAATAATGTTGGAGCTACATCAAACTATGTCAACTTAGAAGGCACTTTTTCCATGTCCTCTTTTAGAGCTTTACGGTGAAGAGAATGTCACAAGAGTTCATATGAATTTTTGTTGTAGTTTTCTAAATTTTAATTTATGTAATGTGAATTTATGAAATGAACAAAGAAAAAAATGAAGACATAAACAAATAGATACGTGTAAATAGAGAACTATGGGAGGGAAAAAAAAAAAAAAAAAGGAAACGTAGAAACATAACAAAACATAAAAAAAATAAAGAATTGACAAAAACAAAATCAATATTTAAAAAAAAATACAAAATAAAGTAGGCCCAGTTCGGCCCGACTTGGCCCGATGGGCATTTTCAAGCCTAACCCATAGGCCGGGCTTGGACTTCGAATTTTTTCAAAATAATTCGGCCCTCCCCTACCTATTATTTTCTCTCCTCTTTAAAGCCCAAGCCGGCCTATTGACGAGGCTTATACCAAGGTATGTGATTTGTCTTTAAAATATCAATATCAAAAGCAGTAAACGATAAATATTTCCTCAAGAACACAAATTCTTTTGATTCTCTTCACTACATTGAACATCCACGTCTAGTTGTGATGGTAAAATTTTAGTGTTACAGAAGATACAGAGAGATTCTCTTGTCTACCATTGCCTACTTCATCAAAAGAATTTGATACATCAAAATGAGTAACAACGTTGGAAGAAGAGAATGAGCACATTAAGTTGGAACAACATAATAACCTTCATGCCTTTCACTTTGATCATTAATCCAAAGTAGTGGCATAGCTACTGCCCCCTTTTTATGCCAGACATTTGAATTTCTGTTTCATTTTCTGGAACCACCTCGTGAGACACCTGCAAATCAGCATCCATGGGAATACCATATGTTGATGATACCGATTCAGGGCCACCTTGAAACTGCTCATCACCAGCATAGAAGCTTCCATTCTCTCTGCAGTCATAGTTCACACCAAGTGAAAGCCTTCTTGGTCGTATCTGGCATTTGGGCTCCAATCAAATTCGCTCAAGGATAAACTTCTAAATCTTATGGCCCGTTTCTCAGAGGACTTAGAGTAGACATTACTTGGATTATGAAGAGAGTGAACAAGCCTTCTTAGAGTGTTGAAGAAAGATGCTATGACTCAAAGTTTAGTTCTACCATGTTCTCAGTTTTTTTTTTCTAACCAATTAGTCGGGCCGACCTTTAAAGAGGAGAGAGAAAATAACGGCCCAAGCTGGGCTGGGCTTTTTTAGAAAATTCAAAGCTCATGCCTAACTCATGGGTCGGGCTTGAGAAAGTCCACCGGGTCGGGCCGGGCAGAAATGGTCCTACTTCATTCGAAAAGAAGAAGAAGAAGAGGAGAAAGAAACAATACCATTCAAAAAGAGGCACTCAGCTGCATCATAATTAGACCGTAACACGTTTTAAGAAATAATTTTAAAAAATAATAAGTATTAAGAAATATTTTTTTTTAAAGGATGGTATGAATAAATATGCAAATGCTTGGTGATAGGTTCAAGAAAAGCATGATTATATTTGGTGGTATGATTATATTTGGTGATGTGATTATGTTTGGTGATACGATATGTTGTTCATCTTATTCTTGATATATATAATTGTTGTATTAATAATTGACACAAATTAATGTGCTAATCATCCAATTATAAACTAGGAATGAGTAAACAAAAGTAAATGAAATGAAAGAAAACAAGAAACCCAAAATAAACACAAACAACAATTTCTATTACCCCTTTATTACCACTGTATCGCCACTGTATCTACATGATAGCACCAGTTTATCATGTTTTAGGCAAGAGGAATCATGAACTTTCTCTGTTTTTCAGTTTTGACATCTGTCTAGTTTTTCACCTATAACTTTTCAACCGTTTATGCAAATTTTGTGTTCTTTATATGGTTGGATTCAGCATAGAAAAATGAAGAACTTAGCATGGACCAAATGTAAAAAACGGTTACAAAAATAGCAGAATTTAGTTGAAACAAACACAATGTTTCAAACAAGTAACACACACAAAAAAAATGAAAAAGGGGGGTTTGTGATTCAAGTGATATAATAATAATACTAAACCCTTATTTATACATAATTATACATGTATGCGGGCCTAATGGGTCAGGCTTTTGTGGGTGGGCTGGGCCGGGCTTTCTTGCGCTTAACCGGACGTGGCTGGGCTTCAGACACCCAAGCCCAAGCCCAACTCAGCCCAGCCTAATACGGGCCGAGCCATTCCAAAGCCAATAATGGGCCGGGCCGGGCTATTTCTTAATGGGATCTCTAAGGGTTATTATTTATCATTATTTAATATTATTATAATTATTATTAAAGTATATGGATTGGGTGATATCAGGTTATTTACGAAAGTCTATTATTTTAATTGTAAACAAGTTTTGATTATTATTTGAATTATTTTTAGGTCTTTATAGAATATATGCTTGAGAGTTTATTTTCTATACTATGAAAAAATATTTGGGAAAATTGAATTAAGGAAGGGAATATTATCTTTATAATATTTATATAAGGGTTATAAACCTCACCATCATATGTACCTTCCCTGGTCACTATACCCACACGTGGCGTTAGATTTTCCGACATGTGGGCTTCCTTGGTTACTGATTTATGGTTACTTTACCACATGTGGGGTTGGATTTTTCCGGCGTGTTGTAAAGAACCTGGACACATTTGATATTGGTTGATTTACCTACACATAGCGTTGGATTTTCCGGCGTCTGTGCTCACTTGGATACTGGCACGTGGCGTTAGATTATTCAGGCGTGTGGTAAAGGATCCGAACATTTTGACTACAGTTACTTTACTACACAAGGTGTAGGACTCTTCGGCATGTAGCAAAGTAACGGGGAGAGGAAAAGGGATTATTATACTATATTGGGAAAAAGAGAGTAATGTTTAAAGAATTAGGCTTAGCGTATTGTGATTTAATTAAAAAGGAAAAGATTATCCTAAAATTAACTTGTTGATATTACTGAAAATAATTGTATGTTATCTGGTTCGTGACTATTGATCGAAGAACTATGTGTGGCTTAATTCCTCAGTAAGGATACGTAGGTAGCCTGGGGTCTCACCCCTTGGTTGTAACAGGGTGGAAACCTATTTTAGATTGATGAATGATTGTGGAATGAGTCTTTACAACTACCTCTGACTGTACATGCTGAGGTTTGGGAATTTTAAATTGTGTTTTGACAGGTTGAAAATTTTGGTTAAGTCCGTTTATCAGGGGAGACTCTCCGAAATTTCAGCAGAAAATCTCAACCCTTTCCTCCTTTGATTTGGAAGAGAGGCTAGGATGTTCGTAAGTGGGCCCGACATCGGTTGGATGTTGGAAAAACCATAGGATCCATTACGAATTTCAAAGAATTCGAGAGGGTTCTGTCATGCATATCGAGCAATTACCAACTGGAATCTTTATTCATCAATCAACATATACATAAAAAGTTTTAAAACGATTTTATATGGATAAAGCCCATCTATTAAGTAGCCCCGTAGTTGTTCGATCACTTGATTTAAAGAAAGATCCTTTTCGCCCACGAGAAGATAATGAAGAATTACTTGGTCCTAAAGTACCATACCTTAGTTCAATTGGACGTTTAATGTATCTTGCAAATCATACACGACCTGATATAGCTTTTTCTTTCAATTTATTAGCAAGGTATAGCTCTGCACCAACTAACAGACATTGGAATGGTGTTAAACATATACTACAGTATCTTTGTAGAACGACTGACATGGGTTTATTTTATCCAAAAGGGTCAAAATCTCAAATAGTTGGCTATGCTGATGCTGGTTATCTTTCTAATCCACATAAAGCTAGATCACAAATAGGGTATGTGTTCACTTGTGGTGGTGTTGCTATATCATGGCGATCTGTAAAGCAAACATTAGCCGTCGCTTCTTCAAACCATTCTGAAATATTAGCATTGCATTAAGCAAGCCGGGAATGTATGTGGCTGAGATCTATGATACAACATATTCAAGAAACAAGTGGGTCATCTTCAATAAAAAATTCTCCAACATTACTATATGAAGATAACGCTGCTTGTATTGCTCAAATCACAAATGGATACATCAAAGGTGACAAAACCAAGCACATTTCCTCAAAAATTTTCTACACGGATGAACTTAAGAAGAATGGTGACAGATGTTCAACAAATACAATCAGTCAACAACTTTGCAGATTTATTCACTAAAGCACTACTGCACTAAAGCACTTCTAACTACAACATTCAGAAAGATAGTCAACAATATTGGAATCCGTCAACTCAAGGATCTTTTGCCAGCATCAGGGGGAGCGTGTCATAATTGAGACCTTCACACTATACTCTTTTTCCTTCGTTCTGATTTTTATCCCACTAGGTTTTTCCAGACAAGATTTTAATGAGGCAGTGTCACACATTCTATATTACACATAGATATGTACTTTTTTTCCCTTCGCCTATGTTTGTCCCACCGGGTTTTACTGGCAAGGTTTTAACGAGGCATACTCTATGCATGGTGGACATCTAAGGGGGAGTGTTGTAACCTCAAAGGTTATGATTGCCCACCATAAGTCCACTGTAATTCCCTCATTATACCCATCATTATAGGCTTGTAATCTATGCACTAACTACCATATTTATCATTGATTAATATATTTTGTAACCCACTAAAGATGGTGATGTATTCCTATGCCTATAAATAGTAGGCACTAAAGATGAATAAGACACTTGAGCATTGAGCTATTGAGAACTACTCTTACCTTCATATACTTTCTCTATGCACTTTTACAACAAAGTTGAATTTTTTAATGTTTATTTCTCTTTTTATTTTTATATGCTTGCCCAAACTATTAAAAAGTTTACCTAAAACAAAAATATAAAGTGAGCATAAATAGATCAGTGTGTTCGCAGAAGTTCACCTACAAAATTACGGTTAGGCATTATAAACCGTAAACCAGTTGTATGGGCCTTTTTCTTCCGACAGCTGTAAATGGGCTGGGCTGCCGTAAATGGCAGATTGATGAAATTGTCCCCTTTGTCTGAATTCGAAAATCAAGCCCCAAAAATGCTTCGAAAGGGCAGTAGAGCCTTGGGAAGCCTCTTGGTTACCTTCACCAACCAGAACAACAGCAACTTACAGATGATTTCTTAATGCTTACAGATAATTTTTCTAGCTTGGCATGAGAGACTTGTGGCATGGAAGCAAAATCAACATGAGTTTAGCAATGAAGAGAAAATTATGCTTTCTTGGGGAAAAAAAGGAGTGTTAAGGTAAGAAATGGGAGGTTTGTAAGAAGATTTGGCTGAGAAGAGATAAAGGAAGAATAATGTTCTTCCGGCAGCTTGACAGAGATTCTGAAATTGGTCTGCCAGAAGAGGAAAATGGAGAAGAAGGGTGAATAGTGCACGAAATTGCTGGGTTTTGCAAGCAAGAGAGGAAGCTTGCTCTCTGGATGTGGGTTGGTTTCGTTGGGTAGAAGATGCCTCATTTTAAAGCCGCTGGAAACCATCCTTTCCCAAGAAACCCTAATGGTTTCTACCCAATTTGGCCAAGCTTTTCCCTTTCTTTCTCCTCTCCTCCCTTAACTTTTCCTATCTTGGTGAAATTTCCTCTGCCTATTTGCATAAAATCAGGAATTTTGGGAGCTCAAGGTCCTTTTCCCGCAGCTGCCCTAGTGATGAATTCTCATTTTCAGATATCTCCTTTTCTCCCTTTCCTTTCCTCCTTTATGGTCAGATCTGGTGAATGAAAGAACTTGGTATACATGCTAGTTCGAAGGGTGGCTCCTTGCGCTCCAATATCTTTTGGTTCTTTAGATGTTTTGCTTGAAAACTTGTTCCTTCCCTCCCAGCAGCCCACGTGGTATTCCAAGCTCCTTCCATGGCTTTGTCTTTCAGCCAAATGCTGGAGCCTTTGGTAACCCTTACCTCTAATTTGTATGGGCTTTCTAAGATGGCAAGTCAACCTACCAAAGAAATGGGCTGATCTCACCAAGTTTTGGGCTATATTGGTTAATTTTAGTGGACCATTTTGGTTGGGCTATTTTGGTTGGGTTATTTTCCCTTTTGTGCTCACCCACATGTTTGGCCCTAAGAAATGGGTTTAGGTTCCGAGGCTCCCAAGTGACCCGGAACCTCCATTTCTCGGCCCATCAATGGGCCTCATAACAACCTATTACCATCCATACCACAACCCACTCAAGCAAACCCGAGGCATTTGAGTGGCTTGGGCCCACTTAGGCTTGTAGCGTGGTTGGGTGTGACATAGCGATTTTCTGCTTGGCATGACACGTTGCTTGGCATGTTTTTTAATTATGATGCTTGACGGGATAATTAGCATGGATTTGTAGAACTAATGCATTTTTATAATCTTAATCTTGATTCTTACCATGACGGATTATTTATTTGGTATAGCACGTGGAGTGTGACTTGTGCGTGGCAAATCTTTGTGTGCTCCAAATTGGGTCTTTTCTGAATAATGTATCGTTTCGGGCCAGGAATTTATTCAGGCCCGATTGTGGATTTTTTTAGGTCTCAACACTAGTCAAATTAGCCGAACCAGTTAACCTAGTTTTTTATTTGGTTAACTGGGCCGACTTGCGGTTTGAGAATTAACGAACTGCCGATTCACTTTAACTGAACTGATCCTCTTAAAATTGCAAAATTGTTAAGCCAATGGAAGTCAAACCTTAACCTCTTAGGTGAAGGCATGTCTACAAACCACTGAAGTAGCACATTCTCTTGTGATTTATTTGTGTAATCAATGTATTTAATGAATATCTAGTTAGTGATTTAAAAATATATATATTATTGAAGTGTTAGACTTTAACCCTAACACATCTATGTGTCACGCTTTCTCTTATCTCTATTTGCACGCCACCATCTTCGTCTCCACATGCCACACCTCCATCTTCATCTCCCCAAGCCACGCCTCAATCTTCATTTTCTCAAGCCACGCCTCCATTCTCTTCTCTATATTTTCTCTCCTTCTCTGTCTTTCTCATCCATCTCTCTATGTTCCTCGCCACTTTCTCTCTTCTATCTGCATATCCACCTCCAGATCTAATCGAAGCCAATATAGATCTCGGTGTTGCCACCGAACCGGTTGTTCGGTTAACTAGCGTCACCAGTTTCTCCTCTCGTTGGTTCAGCGTTGGCTTTCAAAAACTCAATACCAAGGAGCCCGATTCTGTGTTTGGTGAGCCCTTCGCGACATGGTTTGGTTCGGTTGACCAACACTATACAGAATTCTTAACCATTTTGCTAACGGAGGGGCTTGGGTGAAAAGTTTTCATGAGTTCATGTATGAGTTTGTAGGGTCTTTAAAGTTCGGGTATGAATTTGAAATGGCCCCTAAAATTCAAGGGGTTTTATGCAGTTGATCCAAATAAATATTATTTTACGGAATTTATTTTTTCAAGTTCAAATTTTTGTAAAAATAAATCACGATGGACTAAATTAAAATTCACTTTTAAAAAAGTTAGCCGAAAGAAAGGATTTTATCATGAATGGTCCTTAAGCTTTTCAAAAGTCTTCACTTAAGTCCTTCAACTTTCAAATCAATCAATTTGGTCCCTCTCGTCACATTTTGTCAAAATATTCATTATATCTCATGCATTTTGCCTAACAAGACTATCTGCTTTTCTTGATGAGATCCAAATGTAAAACCCTAAATGAGGAAAAGATTACCTAAAATGAGATATATTTTGATGAAAATGCATTTTAAAAGTTGGTCACATGATAATATGTGACAGAATTCAATGAATGTTTTGTCAAAAGACTAAATTCATGTGTATACCAAAAGATGAATGATCATATTTATTGACTCGAGAGTTTAAGGTATAAAATAAGGAAATTTTAAAATTTCAGCAACCATTTATGATAAAAACCCCAAAATTTTTAAAGTTAAAACACTTATTAGACAATTACCAAAGCTAGGGTTAGAGAAAAAAAATGTTGTTTATGATCCCAAAATTTGAATTTAGATGGGAGTGACCTATAATAATAATACGTCTGAGTGATTAAAGAAGAGAATGGCATCATCATCTTCATCAGACTCTTCAGCTCCTCAAACCCCACAACTCAGAAAAGACTCCGTGACAAACCGGTGGGTGATATTCTCACCCGCCCGAGCCAAGCGACCTTCAGACTTCAAATCCAAGTCCCCTGTCAATCCCAACCAACAACACCAACAACAATGTCCCTTCTGCATCGGCCACGAGCACGAGTGTGCTCCCGAGATCTTCCGGGTCCCGCCGGACAACCCGGACTGGAAACTCCGGGTAATCCAGAACCTCTACCCCGCGCTCAGCAGAGACATCCCTGCTGCTGAAGAAGGAAATAACTCGGATTCGGGTCGGGTTGTGGTGAATGGGTTTGGGTTCCACGACGTAGTGATTGAGACCCCTGTTCATTCGGTTCAGCTTTCTGATTTGTCCCCGAGAGAGATCGGTGAGGTTCTTGTTACGTATACGAGGAGGATCAAGCAGCTTATGAGCTACGATTCCATCAAATACGTCCAGGTGTTTTTTGGCGTTTGGCCTTACATTTTGTACAATTTTGAGTTTATATTTGTTTCTTTTCGATAATTCAATTTGGAAATTTGGGTGCTTGAATTGGTTTAAAATGAATTTTTTATATGGTCGGCAATTTATAGTTTAACATTTGAAATTGGAGAATGGGATATATGAGTATGTAATTGGAAAAATTCATGCACAAGCTCAAATGGATAGAGCGCCTGTTATTTTATTGGAAATACTATAAACGAGGAATTATGTTGTCATTGGATTTGCCTCTGTTAATCTTAACTTGAAGATGGCTTCTGTTTTAAGAATCATGAGCTTCTTGCTTAGTGAGATATGAGGCATGATCAGTTTCGTTTTCGAAATTACCGTTCTGCTTAGTAAAATATTCAAAATCAGGCATATGGAAGCTTGATTTGGAAATGTCTGTATCCAGAAAACGTTTAAGTTAAATGGTATTGTATGCATTTTCTGAAGTCCATTTCCTCTACAAAATCTCTTCCTTTCTCCTTACCCTGTCAGATTTCCATTTAAGCTGATTTTTTGTTAATTCGTTGAAGGTGTTTAAGAACCACGGTGCTTCAGCTGGGGCATCAATGAGTCACTCTCACAGTCAGATAATGGCTCTTCCAGTTGTTCCTTCTGCTGTTGCTACCCGACTTGGCAGTATGAAGGAGTATTTTGATCAGACTGGGAAATGTAGTGTCTGTGAATCTAACTCAAAGGATCTACTGATTGATGTTTCAGCCCATTTCATTTCAATTGTACCTTTTGCTGCTACATTTCCATTTGAGATGTGGATCATTCCTCTGGATCACTCTTCTCATTTCCATGAGCTAGATAGCGAGAAGGTAATTGTCTATGTTTTAGAAACTAACATGTTGACGTATGAACTGATTTTGCTTCTACTTTGGTAAGATATTATGTTGTTTATTTTGAAATGCTACTTGAAACATACGTAATTAATTTCCATATTTGGATTTAATGAAATACATTGGTTTTCATTTTTGTCAAAAAGGAAAATTAAAGTATAAGTTTTGTGTGATGATCACTTAAAATATGCTATTTTCATATCCCAATGTGAATGAATTTTTAGGTAGGATTCTTGTTTGCAAAATTTATATGCACAATATGGCCAAATTATGAAAAAGAAATACTGTGTGAGTAGGAATTGAAAAACACCATTGGGAGTTGCTTCCAGTATTATGGTAGACTTTAATAGGGGCTTATATAAAGCATGAATCCTTAGGGTTAACGACTCTGTCTTTGACTAGAAAAACTGAGAAATAATGATTTTATGGCAGCCTAAGAAATTAGCTCTTCATGTGCCATAGGGTTATCATCAACAGATTTTTAGCTCGCATGGTTGAAAATAGCACAGAGAATTCTGCATATCGAGTCTTGTGGTACTGTATTTTTGACAAAATATTCTCAGCTTGTATGCTTAACATATGTGTGTCGAATCATAAGAATAAATATCACACTCAAAAACAAGTTTCTAAATATTTCTTTCAGTGTCGTAGATGGTACATTCATCTTATCTGATGCAAATATGCGCCCATTTAGATACCTATGATTGTTTGCCTGAGACTTTATGTGCGACTTTGCAGGCAGTTGAACTTGGAGGGATCCTAAAACTCGTGCTTAGGAAGATGTCTTTGCAGTTGAACAATCCACCGTTTAATTTCATGGTTCAGACTTCTCCACTTGGGGATAATGCTTCACAGTTACTTTACTCCCATTGGTTCATGCAGATAGTTCCTCAATTAAGTGTTGTTGCTGGGTTTGAAATGGGAACTGGGTGTTACATAAACCCAGTCTTCCCAGAGGATGCTGCAAAAGTTTTGAGGGAAGTAAAAGTTTCACCTTCGGAGTGAAGCAATGAAAAGTACTGGGAATTTTATGCTTCTAAAAATAAAAATTTGAAAATTGAGAACATTACTAATTTGTATAAGAAAACCAATGTGTTTCTATATTGGTAGAGTTTATTCATTTTCCCCCTGAATATCTGTATAGTTCATAGAATCTCTCCTCTATGTGTAGGGAAGAAGGGTGGGGTGAAGTTCTCATCATGTGACAGTAGCTTGTACTTTTCACTTTCAGTCGTTACATGTGACCTTGGTGCACAAACTTTTTTCTTCTTTTCTAAGTTTATTTTCTATTTTTATTGCTAGGGGAGTTCAAGGTATGATCAAACACATTGATAATTTTTTGTTTTCAAAAAAATAATATGGTGATCAAATGTATACTACTGTGTGCTAAGGATGGGTTGGTCAGGAGGAGAAGGGAGAGGGGGAGTAGGGGCTGATGGGTGGTGTATCAGCGTTTCTAACATATCTTTTTACGGATGAGATGGTGGAGTTTAAAGTGAGACGCAAAATATCAAGGGCAAGTTGGGTTATTTTAACTTCCGGAGGATAATATGATATTTGACCATATATTTGGTGACTAGGAGATTGGATTGGAAATGATAAGTATCCTTCATTGATATTATTGGTGTCCCTTGAGTTCAGGTCAAGGGGTATGAGTAGAGGGATTATGTAGCCTATCTTTTTGGTAGATAAAGTTTTCTTATAAAAATACACATAATAGGATTATAGTGGGATTATTTTTTATCCTATTCACATTCATTTTTTTAGCACCGAATACGCTTTGAATTAAACTAATAAATCCTACGGTACCCAGACCCACCAAACGAAAACCATAATGAAGTATATGAATTGTCTTGTAGCAAAAATATCGCAAGCAGCTCCACTAGTCACATTATCCATTTGCATCCTCATATCGTTATATACTCTCGCAAGCAAAGCCAATAATGATATGTGGACACTCGCACCCCCTGAAGCACAGACAAAAAAACCAATAAAGTGTGGAATGGTTCTGGAAAATGGCAATTAGAAATCCTAGGAAGAGAGAATTTTTTCACAAATTAACTGAAAGAAAGCATGAGCATGGCTTTCAGTCCATTTTTGTTACCCAATTTCAGTCCTTTGTCCACTGCTAGGGCTAAACACATAGATTCTTCTTCTTACCCTACTTCTCTACCCTCTTTCAGTTTCTTGCAGCTCTACAAAACTAACAGCAACAAGACAGAATTCCCAGTTCCAAAAGTGGCTTCAATCCCATACCAACCCATCAATGTGGACTACTTGGAAGAAGAGTTCAGTGGCCATGGAGTGATATTCAAAGGCATTGGTGACAGCTGTGTGGCCAAGATGGAACTGGAGAATGGTAGTAAAGCCATCATGATGCTGCCAAGTGGCTTAATCACTTCCTACAAGGCTTCCATGTGGCATGGGGGCACGGTTGAATTGCTGCAGGCTTCAGTCTCTGAGTCAGAGGAGAAGAATGAAGGTGCTGCCGCTGCTGCTGGTGTTGCCATTCAAGGAGGGGTGTCTTTAGCCTTTGATTGTGTAAGTGAGGATGAACAAGTTTCATGGTCTCCAACAAATTGGGCTCTTCATGACATTAGAGGAAATCCTCAGCAAGAGATTCAGGTTGGTTTTTACTTGCTTTCCTCACAACCAAGGAACCTATCAGAACAAACTGAATTTTATTTTATTTTTATTTTACACCAGTTGCAAACTTATTTACACTGTAGATAATTCTAGAGAGGTTTACAGAGCAAAATAGAAAAATGCAGTCAAGTGATCAATATATTAGAGCAGGATGTCATTGAATGCCATACATAGTTGCTAGAAACTAAGTAATAGAGTGAGACAAAGTTCAACAAAAGGGAAAATAGTCAGGTGGCTACATGAATTTGGCAAGACAATGTACAAAGCTTAGTAGGTCAAACTGTTTTTATAGTTAACTCTAGTTTCCTAATTTGTGTTACCAGCAGTAGAAATAAGGAAGGCTACTGCTAACATTCACATGTGCACTCACTGAAGGGCATTTGCAAAGTCTAAAACACTTTTTTCCATTATAATTAAAATCGAAAAGACTAATCAAACAATGAATTTATTTCAGGCTTGAAGTTTCCGATACCGTTGTAGTCAGATTCTGTCCTGTTTATGTTTTGACTTGTTCATTGATGATGCATAGGATTTTAAGCCAATTCTTAGAGAAAACCATTAAACTGAGAATGCAGGTACAACTGATTAGCACTGATTCAGAGGACAAGGTTGAAATCAAATACGTTATCACCCTGAAAGAAGACGTCTTGGTCTCAGAGCTTGTGGTCTCTAACTCTAAATCTTCATCCCTCCAACTAACTGGGTCTATTTTAAGTCATCTGACAGTGAGCTCACCAGATGCAACTTATGCAGTTGGTTTGGAACGATCAGATTTCTTTAGCAGGTTGCCCATTTTGTCAAGTTTCGGGATAATCCCTCCCGACTTTGGCCTAAAAAATGAATCTCAGATCAGCAAACTATGGCAGCAAATGGCACAAAAAGCATTTATGCCTGTCTGGGGTCCAAAGACTCAAAACGATGATGGCAATGAAGCAGAGAGAAACCAAAGAGAAAATGAAGAAGAAATGAAGGGTGAAGAAGATGACAACTACAAGCATTTAAGAGACCAAATGAGTCGAATATACACCAGCGCGCCTACCGACTTCACAATCATTGACAGGGTACTTGGAAAAACTAATTAAATTCTGAATTCTCATACACATTCTGCACTCTCAACAATTGACACTCTTTTTCTTTTATTAAAATTTTGGCTTTGTGGAACAGGGTAGAAGAAACTCTGTCATAGTAGGAAGAGATGGGTTTGATGAACTATACATGTTCAGTCCTGGCTCAAGTCATGAAGACTATGGCAAGTATTCATATATATGCGTCGGCCAATCGGCGGTTCTCAAGCCAGTAATTGTGGGTCCTAATGAATCATGGAGGGGTGGACAGCGCTTATACAACCCAAATCTTTAAGTTTTCATACCATGACTCTGCTCTCATCTTCTAAGCCTTGGTGTGACAACAGACAGAATATAACTTTCATGTTATGAGATTGTGTGCAGAAGATAAAGCAGCTCTTGATTATATTGATGCGAAATTGTTCCAATCTATCAAACTAAAAAAAATACCACATAAGGTTGTTACGACCACAAGTGGAGCAATTTCTGTAGTTCACCGTATTTAGAAGACGTTTTTTTCCCCCTTTCAGATATTAAATACCATTCTGAAGACATTGCATGCCACAAAGTATATACCAAGGTATGTGCTTTGTCTTAAAAATAACAATATCAAAAGCAATAAACGATAAACATTTCCCCAAGAACACAAATTCTTTTGATTCTTTTCAGTACATTGAACATCCACGTCTAGTTGTGATGGTAAAATTCTAGTGTTACAAAAGATACAGAGAGATTCTCTTGTCTACCGTTGCCTACTTCATCAAAAGAATTTGATACATCAAATTGAGTAACGACGTTGGAAGAAGAGAACGAGCACATTAAGTTGGAACAAGATAATAACCTTCATGCCTTTCACCTTGATCATTAATCCAAAGTAGTGGCATAGCTACTGCAAGTAGTGCGAACGAAAGTCCACACAACAATTTCACAGCAACCTTTCGACGGGCACTTTTTATGCCAGAGATTTGAATTTCTGTTTCATTTTCTGGAACGACCTCCTGAGACGCCTGCAAATCAGCATCCACAGGAATGCCATCTGTTGATGATACCGATTCAGGGCCACCTTGAAATTGCTCATCACCAGCATAGAAGCTCCCATTCTCTCCGCATTCATAGTTCACACCATGTGAATAGCCTTCTTGGTCATATCTGGCATTTGGGCTCCAATCAAATTCGCTCATGGATAAACTTCTAAATCTTCTGGCTCGTTTCTCAGAGGACTTAGAGTAGACATTACTTGGATCCTGAAGAGAGTGAACAAGCCTCCTAGGAGTGTTGAAGATGATGTTGTCAACATTGATGGGAGTGCGCGACCTCTGAATCACCAGCGAGGCATTCCAAGATCGGCAACACACAAGAAAATCATAAAATTGGCATATTTAAATAAAAGTTAAGCTTCAGTAGATAGACAGCATAAGTAAGCACAACACCATTGTCAGGCTGTAAAGCAATCATTAGCCTAACAACTTAAGCTTTCTGCGGATAATGGTAATCAACCAGTTTTACCATGGAAGAGCAGGAGATTCCGAATTTGAACCTCTGCAATTATATCCTCCCAATATAAATTGAATTTCACTTGTTGGGCTCTAATGTTGAAGAGAGAACCACATGCGAGGGGGGATGTTAGAACATAAAACAAGTATTGGTTCACATCCTGAGATTAAGGTTTTGGGATATTGATAAAACAACAAATTTATCAACTAACACGCAATACCATCTCACTATCAGTAGCCTTAATTTTCCAGAACACAAATTTTTGAAGTAGAGATAATGTGCCAAAGAATCAGACATACGAAAGGCCATTTGGGCTATCTGTACTATTTTTACAATCCAGCAAGCAGTTTATTTACCTTATTTCCCTCATTAATTTCACGCTTTCAGGTTAAGTTTTGACCTAAATCCAAAAACTAGTTGAGTAACTACTTCTACCACCATCACAATCAAACCATTAACAGCAGTTTCTTTCCACATCAGAAACACAGAATAAATTGCTACATATGTACAGGTGTAACTTACCAGAGGACTGGTTGTGGTGCTTCTTGATGCTCCATTCCTAGGATTTCTTTGCAGGAACCCTGCAAATTCCTCTGTGCAATCTCCTTCGCATTTGATGAATTCATTATTCCCAGAGTTCTCTGGATATCCATTCGAGTACGCACTACCCCGAGCAATTTCTGAGAACAAGCCATCCTTGAGAGACACATCAACTACTCCATTCTCACGACTCCAAAGCTTCCGGTTTACACTCCTACAATCATAAATTGAATTTTGAGAAGCCTGACTCATTGAAATAGGTGACTCAACCAATGATTCATATTCAACAAAGGAATCAAGGGTCTGTGACTCGGGTGACATTGATGCAGGAGATTGATCACTGGCACTTGATAGGTTTCTCCTCCTGCTGTGGCCTCTCCTAATAAAATTTGACCCACAGACAGAACCAGGACCTTTTTCAAGTTTTGAGCCTTTATCTGCGCCTATTCTCCTTGCAGTTTGCAGAGCTTCAAAGGCAGCCCCTTTAACATAAGCCATCTGATCAGATTGACACTTCTCCATTTCTTCAATTATCAACTCAAGCTCAGAGAGAATGCTCCAAGGATCTAAGCATCTCATCAAGAAATTCACCATTTGAATTGCTGACAACCGCTTCTGAGAATTCCCTTCCACTACACCAGCATTCAATATCCGCAGTCCTGCTTGTATCAACAACCTAGCATATGGTTCAACAATTGTAGCATTGCGTTTTGCAAGAGCCATAACCAGACCCATGTGTGCATTTGTCTGAGTGGACTTCTCCTCCAAAGCACCAGAAACATTCTGGCATACTCTATTAACCATCTCATCTGCAGCAAAACGCCAATTATCCGAATCAATAAGAGCCTTTAAGCAAAGTGCAGCTCCAGAAGTCAAGCTCTCTTGAGAACCCAAGAGAGAATCCGACAGAGGATTGCAGAGTGAATGAATAATGTTCCTTTTCTTGTCTTCAGGGGTGGTTGGGTCAATCCCATATCTAGCAATAGCTGGGACCACCTTTGAGCAGGCTTGTTGAAGAGGGAAAGACCCTGCACTTGAAGCCAAGGTCTTGATTATGGTGGCCATGATGCTGTTTATCAGAGGTACTATCTTGACACCATGAACACGAGCAAGAACTTCATATAGTGAAATAGTGCATTCTCCCGACAAAGAACCAGTTTCTTTAGTTTGAGAAACTTGGGCAAGAAACATTGGGATTGCCTTGGAATCCAATTCTTTCACATAGGATTTCAGTGCTTTCATTGCTGATCTACGACTATCAGCATCTTTATCAAGATTTTCCAATTCACGCCTTAGTATTGGGCTTAAACTCCTTCCCATTGTTGGCCTGCATCCAATTCAAGAAAAGGGTTTATTGAAAATGGTTTCGTGAGTTTGGTATTTCAATTTGCAAGACCAACACAGAATGAAACATACAATCCATGAAAGTCCAAGACTTTGAGATGCATTGAACTTCCCCAAGTCCCAAGCAATGAAGAAATATGAGGTTTTGAGCTTTAGCAAGACAACAACATCAAATGTCAAAACTTTTCTGCATCTCCAAGTCCTAAATGTCGAAAATCCAATATTGAAGACGAAAGTTCGTTTCTTTGCTCACTTTTACATAGAAACCAAATACTCATTTGATGCGAAAAACGGAAAAAGATATATCTTTCTATATATTTTCTAGGCCAAAGCAGAAAAATAACTCAAAATAGAAAATGGGTATCATTTCAGAATTCACATTACTCAACATTAAACATCAAAATACAAAATAGAAAAACGAAGAGC
Source organism: Prunus dulcis (assembly GCF_902201215.1). Taxonomy (NCBI): domain Eukaryota; kingdom Viridiplantae; phylum Streptophyta; class Magnoliopsida; order Rosales; family Rosaceae; genus Prunus; species Prunus dulcis. The sequence continues at coordinate 468,210 of NC_047656.1, read as the reverse complement.
CAAAATTCAAGAACAAAGGACTGCTTTTAACATCAAGAACTGAGAAATACCAGTAGTATGGACTATGGAAGACCTTCAGAGCTCTCTCCTGCTCCTAGGGTTAGAGCTGTGCTTTTTGATCCTGCGCTGAAACAAAGGCTTTTGAAGGCCAGAGATGGTAACTCAGAGAAGAGAGAGAGAGAGAGAGTGAGTTGGTATTTGTGTTTGGGTTTGTGCGTTGAATTCATAATTAGCGTGTATTTAGGGCTGTCTTGATGAGCTTTCTTTTTCTGGCAGTACCCAGAGTTTCAAATCTTCCTTGTGAATTCCACCGCTCTCCCTTTTGCAGTGGATCCCAAAATGGTATCCTCTTGGACGAAAATGCCCCTCTTCTTATTAGTGTGAATATTTGAATGACCAACACAGAATGAAACATACAATTTTGAAGGAAACTATCTATATCCATGAGACCATATGGAAGGAAAAAGTATGAATAAAATAAGTACATCTTTAATCGATAATTTTGAAAAATATAAATGAAAATTTTAGCCTTTATTTATTTATTTATTTATTTATTTATATATAATAATATGTGAAAAATACATGTATAATATGTGAATTTTTTTAATATTATTCAAAATTTTGTAAAAAATATGTGTATTAAATATAAAGATACGTACATACATACGTGTATTATATGTCTAATTAAAAAAATGTATACAAAAAATGTAAGTATTTTTTAAAATACTTACGTACGTCTATAGTATAATACGAGTATTATAGGAGGAAAATGCTAACAACTAACAAGCCATGAGACAAAATAAAATTCACATTTTTTACTCAACAAAGTTATTTGTTCTTCTTTATGGAACACCAGTTTAAAACCGATAAATAAAGAGTAGATGACCTTGTTAAGCAACAAATGTGGATTTTATTTTGTCTCTTGGGTGGATGAGCTAAGTTTTGATGAAAATATTCTCTTTTTTTGTTGTTGTCAAACTGCGGAATTTATTGAATTGAAGAATCAAAGTTTACATCTCTTGCTAAAATATTAGAGAACCATACTGGGCAGGATGAATCCCAGCTAAATGAAAATATTCTTTTAAAGTTTGTCACATGTTGACGCACAAACAGTTTTAATGAATGCATTAAAAAAAATCAATTTTAATGAAAAGCAATAATATGGACTAAATTGATTTGTGAACAAAAGATTAAACATCATATTGATTGGTTTGGAACTTTAAGGAATTTTTAAGAACAAATTCAAGGATTTTTTTGATAAAAATTCATTAAAAATAATTAATACGAAAAGACAATTGTTAGGGATAAGTTTGGAATGAAGATTGCTAATTTTTCAACACATTAAATACTTAGTTTTGTTTTAGAAGAAGATTTCATTCATAAGCTAAAATAGACATATAAAGATTGGCATGAATATAATAGCCTCATGAAAATCTTTTTTTAGGAGAACAACTAAAATTGTATTTAAGGGCATTATCTCCCATTCTTTATGGGAAGTTCTCTCATATTCCTTAACTTAACGTTGTAATGAGGTTCCTAGTAGGATATAGCTTAGTTGGTTGAGCTCTTCTGCCTCCATCCATGTGGGTAAAGGTTCGAAACCCCTAGACAATCAATGAATATTTGTGTAAAATCTCCCTCCACCAATCACTTGAACTTATAAATAAATAAAACATGTTGTCATGAGGTTGTTCATTGTATTGTTCAATTGTCTCTCTCTTGTGACATTGTCATTTTACGGGTTACACAACCTCCTGAATTTAATCATAGTGTTCTTATTGATTGTAACTCTTTTTAATTATTAATACAATATCATCCTTAAGAAATGATATAATTTAGGGCTTCTTAGATCTAGGTCTAAAACGATTAGTTGTCATTATGCTAAGTCCTCGTCGTTTTGGTTTTAGATGCAGGTCCTTGACTTTCATTACTTTTTTTGTTGTATCCATTTTACCCTTTGAGGTAAATAAGGAAACACATTGAAAATCCAATTTAATGCATTATTTCGTTGTAATTGAATTTCAAATTTTAAAGGGTTATCTACTATAGACGTCTCTAAACTTGGCCCCTAGTTGCAATTGGGTCTGTGAACTTTTTTTTTAGGCAATTACATCCGTTAACTCGATAAATAGTTCCAATTGGGTCTTACCGTCCAACTCTGTCAATTTATCTGTCAAAGTGAGAGGGTAAATGACAGGACCCGATCCAAATTCCACTTTGAAATCCGAGCCAGACCCTGTGCGTGTCCGACACCTGGCAAATGTCGGGCACAAACGACCTATTTGCCCTTCTATACAAAACACGATAAAATAACAGGGTTGACTTCTACTGAAAGACCGGCAGAGTTTCCCTTGTAACTAGCTCAATACCAAAACATTTTCACCTGTCAAACAAGTATATATATTTATACAACCAACTGCCAACATACGTATATATACATTCCAACAGTTCAGTTCTCAATCTAGGGCAAAATATCAGAGCAACTACTAACAATTTACAAGGAATCAATCCTTTTACAAAACGAAAATCCTACATCAAAAAAAAGGCGCGGAAGATGGGAAATGGCCCGGTGGTGGATTCCTGTGCACATCTACTGCCTGGGGGCGCAAAACAACAAAAAGGGTGAGTGGACCCAAAACAAAGTTTAGAAAAATAGCATATGAACATACTAACCCCACTGTAAAAACAGTTATGCAAAACTGAGTTTTCCTCTTCATTATATTCGTACTAAAATCAATGCATTCACATAATTATATATGTATATGCCAATCATACTCAAGGTCAATAAAACTCTCTTAAAAGCATTGAAATAAATTTAAAACTACCACCTAGGTGTACCCCTTTAATTCTGTCAATTCCTGATATCCGTCAATTCCCGATAATCCGTCAATTCCTGATAATCCGTCAATTTCCCTGGCAGGTCTCGGTGACACAAAGTCAGCTCGAGCCGCAAACTGGCAGGATTCAGGGGACCGTAGTCAGTCTGATCCGTATTCTTGGCTCCCACGGTCCCGGCGTCCCCAACTCGTGAGGCAAATGTCAAGCGCACTGACAAAACTGAAGGCAACTTGGATGTCCGTGGAAATCATCATATCCGAAGGCAACATATACCGAAGGCAACCTGTTTCTATAACTGGGTACCTAAGGTGGCTTAAGAAAATATAAAATTTCTTAAAGATCTGATGAATAACTGAATTTTTGTTAAATCTGGAACTCTGCTGCCATTTATCTGATATATATCTCAATCTTTACTTTCCATATCTTTTTAGCATATTCAACTAAGTAGCATATAAATAAAGATATTTAACTTCAACAAATCATGCTAGGAAAACCATACTCAATAAAACTTATTCAAGATCAAATAATGAAATACATTTGCATAAAATCATTTATAAAACAAAAGTCCACTCACTGATAGTCCGAGCTCGCTGGACCTCTTGAAGGTCCCACCAGCGGGTCTGTCTGGCCCCGGGTGCCTGATTAAACCACCATGAATATTTAATTAATAAAACTGCTCGGTATAAGTATTTAATTAAAACCCTGACCTCAGGCTCCTAGAAGTGCGTGCACTAACTTTAAAGTCATTATTATGCCCACTTAAGCATTTTGGATGGTTATAACTGTCTTAAAAGACCCGAGACTCACTAAGTGATAAACTTCCATATTGGTCAATACGGGACCTCGTGGGGTCCACGACCTCCAATTACCAATCCGAGAGTTCCTATAAGTTCCTCACATTTAAATAACCATGTTCTGCAAGTCTGGTCTGAATCGGACGATCGGATTGATCACAATCGTGTAATCGCATAATTTCTAAACCCTAACCCTAGGGTTCGCGTTTTCGGAATATCCGGGGCTCCGATTCACAATCCTTCGAATCCTACACGATTCTGGAATTATCTAGAGTAACATATCTGAAATTGATTACGATCCAACGGCTCAACAGTATTGAACCCAGAAATCGCACAATATGAAAAATCTGTTCGAGGCTCAAACGGTATCCAAATTGAGATCCGCAAATTCCTACGCGCTCGTGACAACCTAAGGATCACATCAAGACACAGTGCCACTGCACCACCCTCGCCCACGCCCCTCCGTACGCGCCGGCAGCGCTGGGTGTCCAAAGCGATTACGCATCGCCGGAAAATCTCAAAACCTCTGCTCCAAACTCCTACCCTAGGTATAACATCATATTTAGAACCACTTTTGTTCTTGGACCTAACCCAAAAACTGACCGGAAGTGGCCGAACATGGAGGCTGAAAATTGGCCGAATTCCAATTTGAAAACCGAGATATCTACGGTCAAAATCGATGCAAACCTACCCAACCATCAGCTAGAGCATGGAAAATAGGTAGAAATCCATACCTTACTCGACAAATTTGGAGAAGAATTGAAGGAGAACGAGCGGGTTGAAGTTTCTGTCAAAACCGACAGTTTTCTGCAGTTTCCGGCCAACGCCGGCAGTTCCACGGGCTGAGAATGATCGGAGAGGGAAGAGGAGGCGGTGGCGGTTCGAACAAGAACGGTCTCGTGGCCGGTGTTGCTCTGTGGCGGCGACGGCGTCAAGACAACGAATATGGAGGAGGCGCGACGGGAGAGAGAGAGAGAGAGAGAGAGGGTTTAAAATCTGATTTTTCAAATTACCATTTTGCCCCTCGTGATATTTTAACCGTATTTTCTTCGTTAAAACTCCGATTCGAGCCCACTTCGTGTCTATGGACTCATTTCGTCGTGCTCTACGCAACGATGTATGTAGAATTGTCAAATTCTTTTTCGGTCAAAAGTCAATTTTTCGTTAATAAATTATTCCAAGGGCAAAATTATCTTTCCTCATAATAAATTACTAATTAAATATGAATTTTAGGTTTGGGTCATTACAGTAAAAGCGTTCTTTCGGGTTATTTATCCATCATTGACCCCAACTCCGCCTCCTTCATCCATCATCAACCCTAACAGCCCCACCTCCATCTTCACAAATTTACAATACAAATCCATATCAAACAATTTGTGATTGGTAGAAACCACATAAAAGAATTTAACCCCAAAAAGAGAAAAAACCATGTTATGAATTCAAAGGTCTATGAAATCTGTAGAACCCATTTATGCCCTGACAATTCCTATAAGCTTCACTGCTCTGAAACCCAACCTGACAACACAAACACACCGCCTGAGCCACCACCGCTGTTTGCACTGTCCCAAAGCGAAAGAGGAATGGGCTACGAGAGAGAAGGAGAGACAAAGCGAATGAGAGAGGAATTCACAATGACGCTTCTTCCTCTGCAATTTTCATCCAAAACCTGTTCGCGCTAAAACTAAACAGATAGAGATAGGACTAACTTACAGGTGGTGTGGAGGGTTTGGACCCGAGGAGCCTTCGGTCCTTGGAGTCCTTTCTCGAGGCGCGATGCTCGATTCGGCCTGAGGAAAAGAATGGCAAGTGAGGTCTAAAGCACCAGTGTAGTGCCGGCCGAAGACCCTCCAATGTCAAAGTTAGTGACTAAGAGCAATTTTCATTGACAGTGTGAAAGCACAAGTCAAGTAAACATTTGGTTGGGCCAAGGGGCTTTATTTATAGAGGGTGTTGGTGATCAGTTAACACTTATTTTCGATGTGGGACTCGTAGGGGAGTCTTCGACGGTCCACACGTGCCCTGACAGGCCTTGGCGGGAGTTCTGAGGTTATCTTTGCAAAATTGACCGTGTGTTTCGACTGGGCGTTCGACATCAGGTGCCGAAGATCTATTCAAGGGAGTCGATCGGGAGCACTTGCCGATTTGACGAACATGTATGAATCGGTGGTGTATGCCGATTACCTATTCGGCATGGCTCATAGGGTTGGTCTTAGGCTCGTTCACTTTCCACGTGTCATGATGTAAGTGGGGAGGGGGGGTCAAATATGGTACAAACAAAACCTAATTTTGTGATTGCATTTGGTATGATTCAGAAACGATAAACGATTTTTATCATCTGCATTTTCTTGGAAGCTTTGTTTTTTCGGAAATGTAATCTGATTGTTTGTGCACATAGCAGAGCATAGCAAATTGATGGAAGGTTTTCACAACAACTCGAAAATGGTGAAACTGCTTAAAGGAAACTTGGAGAATGTGGACCTCAACTCGCCATTGTTCAGGTACTTGTGCGCTCAATCTCAGAGTCAGATGCAAATGGACGCCTTGAAGTAGTGTCGTCGCCACCTCTTGCCGTTCTTGCCTTTGGAGAATCTGATGGAGAGGTCACAGCCTTCGATAGTTTATAGAACGCTGGCGAGAAGGGGTGTAGAGGGAGGAGGTTATGGTCATGGACGGTGTTTCAGTCACCGGAAGAGGAAAGAGCTCAAGGTCTGCTTCTGATCTGTCGTCATCTTCTTCTTCTTTGAATTCTTCGGGGAAGATTCTGTACAAGATCGACCTTTGCAGGTCCTGGGAGGATTCTGGAAGCTACCTCTACAGCTCCAAAGGCCAAGAAGAAACAGAGCGAAAGAGAGAGAGAGGGATTTGGATTTGGATTTTTTATTTTAAAGTTTATTTATTTATTATTTTTATTTATTTATTTATTTTTCACTTTTTTTAGTTTTTTAAAATTTAAAATATTTTAATTAAAATGGACGGTTTTAGCCCTCAAATTAACAGCCAAATTGACAGAATGACTCAATTGGAACGAATGAGAGAGTTGGATGACCTAATTGCCTCAAAAAAAAGTTCGGGAACCCAATTGCAACTGGGAGCCAAGTTCAGGAACGTCTACAGTAGATAACTGAATTTTAAAATATGAATTCTTTTCTTGTGAATTTTTACCTAATATATGGATAAAATACAATTTAATCAATAAAAGTAAAGACTCACATATTATACTAATCGATGAGACAAACACCCGCATGAAATTATGTACCTATGCATCAGCTAAACACCCAAATATTGAAAACACAAAATGTTATACTTATCAAGTTGATTCGTGGTGTTTAAGCATAACAACAAATAAAAAATTTGACCTTTTTATGTACCTAATATATAGGTACTATGAGCTAATGTGCTTTATATTAATATATAGGTAAAATTTTCTAATGTACTTGGTTACTAGGTAAATATAAGATTATGTACCTAATTACTAGGTAAATGTGAGATTATGTACATAACTTACTAGATAAATATAGGATTGTACCTCATCATTGGGGGAAGTATGAGATAATATATAATCTACCTGACATATAGGTATCTTGTTATTTTCAATATACCTTTTTTTTTTGTTTCTTCAATTTACCTAATAAAAATGTCGTAAACAATAAGAAAGAAAGCCAACCATTTTTTTGGTTAAAAGAAGAAAAAAAAGACAATGTTAATATACCAAATCATGGATGCAATGAAAAGAAGGGGAAAAAAAAAAGGCAGCATAATTAATATACCAAAATCATTATGGTCATAAGCACTTAATTTGTTAATTAATTATGATCATAAACAATTCTTTCCTGTAATTATCACATAAATTACAATTACCCGATTCAAAGCTTAAGAGGCAACATTGGAACAAAAAATGATTTTAAAAAATAAAAAATATATATTACATTAGAAAATATGTTAAAAAGAATGTAATCCTATATGGTACAAAAGTCAAAAGACTTGTATCAAAGTCACCAAATCCGAAGATTAAACCCAACTTCTCAATAAAAATTTAAATCTATATCAATTTTTCTATATAATTTATTCGTTTCTAGACACATGGATGAATTTGTCCAAAGTTAAAAATAAGCATATATATTTAGTGAGGTCACCCAACATCCGAGGAAGATGGAACCATGAAAGTGCTATGGGTAATTTGGTCAACCTCATTCTCCCATCTAAATTTTTTTTGGGGGGAAAACCTTGTTTGTTTCAAAAAAAACTCGGCGGGTGAAATGGTTGGTTTCCCGCTCTGCTATTTTCTTCTAAAATATTTTGAAGGCAGACAAAACAAAACAGCTCAGGTTTCAAAATGACCAAAACATCCCCCCACTTTGGTCTTCTTGTGCCTTGGAGGAAAGCAGACTCTGGGCCCATCCACTAATCCAAACTTGGAAGAGTAAAATTGCTTCCGTGGCTAAAATCCGTGGCTCATAAACTGAGCACTAAATATAAGAGTCATCCATGGCAAATGATAAGGGGATGTAAGAGCAGATACAATTCATTTAAATAGTGGTTGCCTTTGTAAAAAGTAATATGTGTTTTCACATATTGTCATGACAAAGGGCAAATACTATTTATTTTTGGGTTATTGATCCCAATGGCCCCTTAACTATTGCTCAAGTATCATTTTGGTCTATGTACTAAAATTTTCATTTGAATCGTCCTTCAACTCTTTTTTTTGTATCAAGATGTTCCTACCATTAAAGTCTGTCAAATATTCTGTTAAATTGAGTGACAAAAAAGTAAAATATTATTTAAAAAAGGGTTAATGACTAAAATGGTCCCCCAACTATTGCTCCAATATCATTTTGGTTCACCAACTAAAATTTTCATTTGAACCGTCCTTCAACTCGTTTTTTTGTATCAAGATGGTCCTACCGTCAAAGTCCGTCAATTTTACTGTTATTTATTTTTGTATTTATCTAATTTTAAAATTTTTAATTAATTTAAACAATAGAGAAAAAAATTATTACATTTTAAGTCCAGGTCGGCAAAAAAAAAAAGCCATGTTGGTGGTGAGATTCAATTTTTTCAATTTTAAAATTAGGTACAAGTTCCTACAATAGTTTCCTATAATTTTTAATTATTGTTTACTCTTTTAAAAAATTTATTATTTTATTTTTATATTTATGTGATTTTAATTAATTTAAACAATAGAGAATTTTTTATTATTAATTGTTAGGTCAGTCTCACCGGAAAAAAAGAGCCATGTGGCTGGTGAGATTCAATTTTTTAAAATTTTATAAGTTTTATAAGAGTTTCCTTTAATTTTTAATTATATATTACTATTTTAATTCTTAGAGACTTTAACGGTAGGACCATCTTGATACAAAAAAACGAGTTGAAGGACGGTTCAAATGAAAATTTTAGTTAGTTGACCAAAATGATGCATGAGCAATAGTCGGGGGACCATTGGGATCAATAACCCTTTATTTTTTTACCTAAACAATTAATTTGGAGAATATTTTCAGTTGCCACGTGTCTTTTTTATTATATAAAATTCTCATCTCATATTTCGGATAAGATTTTCCGATTAAATTTTTAGATTAAATTTTCGGTTGCCATGTGTCCATATTTATTATAAATTTCACATATTAAATTTCAGATAAAAATTTTGTATAAGATTTTCAGTTGCCACATGTCCATATTTATTATAAAATTCACAACTCACTCATCATACAATTAAATACCTACTCACTCGTCATACAATTGAAATACTCCTAGTCCTCATAGTCCGACACAATCGAGTACAAGGGCGACTCGATCATTGGCCGAGGCGGTTCCATCGGATCACTATGTGAGGGACTATTTTCCTTCAGAGGACGTATTAGTGCCATTATTTCAGACACGGAATGCACAACTGGAACCGACTGCGGGCATTGTTCACTTGATGAGCTATGTGTAATGGTTTTACTTTTTTTTTTTTTTTGCCTTGAATAATCTATTTAAAAAAATTAAATTGGAAATGTAAGAAAATATAAAAAAGAATGACATTAAATTGAATAAAACGGCAATTAATTTTTTAGCTTGTCGCCAAGATTTTGACATCTTCGATCATTTACGATCCTCCGGCTTCGATGGAAGATGCCATGAGATGGTGAATAAAAATGAAAATTGGAAGTGATGAAAATGTTGTGTTGAAAGTGAAAAATAATAGAAGGAGAAGAAATTGTATGAGGATTTGGTGTTGAAAGTAACGAAGAATGGCAGGTATTTATAGAAAAAAAGTTCAAATTTTTTTGGTAAATTTTTATAAAAATTTTGAATTTTTTTTTCACATTTTTTATGCCAAAAAAAAGCCCAACCGCTGGATTTGAAAAAAAAACTATCGGAGCAACCAGAACGCGCCTCGTGGCATGTTACCGTTGGCTGATGTCCGAGAGGTAATTCAAAATTTTTTTTAACGTTGGTGTGTGCGTTGCAAAAATTTAGAATTACCGCACTAACGTCAGTAGCCTTTGGGCTCAACCTCAGGCTGGCCCAGTCTCGTGGGACCCATGCCTTGCCCAGGCTCCTTTGGCCTGCTGGAACATGCAACTTGGGCTCGGGCCCTGTCCTGCCAGGGCTGGGGTTATTACTGAAAATGCTCTAACGGACTTGATGGTATGGGTTAAATGAGACGCGAAACAACAATCAATGTGATAAAGTGGATCACTTTAATTTCTAAGGAACTATATAAAATTTAACCATACTTTCAAAGGGCACTAGTATAATTAAGCCTAATATATAAACTGATAGAAAAGAGTAACTTCCTTCTTAACATCACACTACAAAAAAAAAAAAAAAGTCAGCAATAGTTACCTTTTTTTGGGTGACCATTGGCAGCAACAGTCACCTTTGTTGGTGAGTAAGCCCTATAATAATGCTGAACTAACGAATTTTTAGCTGGTGATATATGAAGGTGTGACTTTTGTCCTTTCTCACGATTCTAACAGCTTCGTGACAAATTTTAGTTGGCTGTCAACTGCCCTTGAAGTGCATGAGATCCATAACACGTCGAATCAATTTTAGCCTTATATTTTAATATATTTAAAGTTTTACTTAAATCTTTATTTGTATATTAAATTTTTATTTGATATATTTATTTTTCTGTTTTTATTTGGTGTATCTCTTCCTTTTCATTTTCCAATAAAGGTGGGAGTTATTGATATATATATTTATATTAAGTAAATTTAGGTTTTAGCCAAAAAAAAAAAATTTCACTTTTGGAAAAAGCCAAAACTTTTTTTAAAAAAAGACAGAAAAACCTCTCAGCTTTCAAACCAAAGACATTCAAATGTAAAAGATTTCTTAAAAAATCCAAAAATAAATAAGGACAATTTTGTCCATTTTGACTTCTTTTAAAAAATGTTATGAGTTGTAATATTTTATTGTGAACTTAAAAATGTATTGGAAACTTAAAAGTATATTGGAAACTTGAAAAAGTGTATTGGGAACTTATTATGATTTGTAATATTTAATTCAACAGTCACCAAAGCAGATAATTACTCACCAACAAAACCTATCAACTTCAAAGTAAACTTGTTCGAAAGAAATAGATACATGTAAGAATCTGAGCTAACGAAATCGATACATGCAAAAAATTTCATGACTATTCTATTGCTAACATTTGTTGTTGCAGCTGATGCTAAAAAACTTGTAAAATTACTGTACAGATGCATTCTATTGAGAAAGAAGCACTTAAAAGGACTTACATTTTCATTCTCACAGACAACTCTCTCTGCACAAAGAAAGCATCTGATCCCAGCCCTTCTTTTTCCCTCCACTCAAAAAACCCATCCTTGGAATTACTTTAGCTTCTGTGGGCTACTCAAAATCTGATCCTTTCTTGGCTTGGCATTGTTTATCTCCACCTGCTTCCATATCCTCTCATTTGGAAACATGAATTTCCAGAGATTGCATATCCATAACAACATTTAACTTCAATTTCTGCTCTCCAACAAGCAGCATAACCATGGATCACAATCAGATAAGTTAGAGGGATACATAAGCAGAACACAGCATTATGCAGAACAAAGGTAGAAATTGTGGGAAAAGAGAGCCACTAACAGGAAAAGAAAATGATGAATACGAGATGAGATCAACAAAAATTGAAAATCCTTCTTTCGTTTCATTTTTCTCTCAAAAACACAAGTATCAGATTCTTAATGGGTCACACCGGGCACCCATATTTCCTTTGAAACACAACAAAATTCAAAATTCATTCAAAATACGATCTTCTTGCCTTGCTATACATGCACAGTCATATGACTTCACTTCAATGCCTCCAGAATCAACTTAGCCAACTCACCCCTTTTAATAACAAGCTCCAATTCAGCAACATGCAGCTTCTTCCACTCCTCCTTCAACTCAGCTCGCTTGGGTTCTCCAATAAACTCCAAGCAACCCTCCAGCAACCTCAGCTCTCTCAAACCCGCACACGTCTCATTACTCTTGTACTGTTCAGACAACCCACCGAGCGCAAATAACCCTTCGCTGCTGCCCCATACCTTCTTAGACAAGTCAAAAACCCATAGCTCATGAGGCTTAACAGGATTATACTTCTTCCCTTTGGACACATTGGTCTCATACTTCTTCTTGAGCCTACGAATCTTATCTTGCAATTGGGTCTTGTTCACATCGGCCTTCAGTGATTTCTTCATAAAATCATGAAATGCAAACATATCAGCATTTGGGTGCACCCCTTGCTTGGTATAGTAATCAATCATGCCTTCCAAGATCGTAATCTCATCATCATCGCTCCAAATCCTCTGCAGCAGGAGCAGCTTCTTCTAGTCGTCTCCACCGGCCTTCTTCATTTCCTCTCCGGCCTGGTCCGGCTCCTCATCCAACTCTGGGATCTTCTTCTTCTTGGGCCTCTTGGAATCCTTGGGGTCGCTCTCGCTTGGCCGCTTCGACCTAGCTCTTGCCGCCGGCGTTGTAGTAGCCGAGGCCAATTTCTTGATAGGATTTTTAGAACCTGCGCAAGAGGGTTAAAATCACTGAAAATACTTGCAAGAATAAAAGGTAATTATAGTATAAGTGCTCATGCAAGGTCGTTGTCCCAAAGATTGTTTGACTAATTTGTAATTAAACTAACTCTTAATTAATAACTAAAATAGATTTTATCAAAGATTTGAAGTTTGTGAATTTGAAAAGATTAAATTAACAGTAAAAGAAATCTGAAAGTTGGGAAATAATAACAGCAAAGAAGAAAAACGTTTTCTTTTTAAAGACAAACAATTTAGAGAAAACTAGGTTTTAGCCATCACCGTCACAATCCTATGCAATTCTATCAATTACTTATGAATTTCCACATATATGCTTTGAAGGTTAGGTTTTCCTAATGCATATTTTCCTTGTGATGTTCAAGCGAAAACATATATCTAACATGCAATCCGTCTGTGATGTTCATATTAAATATAAACATGCAAGACTCATTAAGCTTTGTGAAAACCCTTTGAGAAACCATGCAACCCTTAAGAGCGTGATGTTCGCCTTAAGTGAACTTACAACTATTAATCACAAGAAGCCATCCTCAATTTCAGGGTGATGTTCCAACATAAATTGCATCAAATTACTTGTCTACATATCCTAATGGTGATCAATCATTAAAATAGATAGATAGTTTTAAACGCAATGATTAATAATTCAAAGCAAACATGCATCCATTCATAAGCAAATTAATAAAATTACATATTCATGCTAAGACTTATGGCCTCGCCCCTAGAAATTTGAATTAGTTACGCATACTCATAATTAAAATCAAAGATAATATCATTAGAATGAATAGGAATAAAAACACCTGCAGGTTGCAAACACTCCAAAACCCTAGCAATTGCTCTCCACTTTCAAGAGCCAAAAAGAAGTCCCCTAAAATTCCTGTGAGAAGGAACTTAAATACCTCCTAAAACCTAGCTGCCCAATCTCCACAAGGAAACGCACAATCTGGTTAAAATAAAATAACACTAGGATATAAAATTCAAATTGGATTAGGAGAATCTGCCACAATCTGGTCAGCCATATTTTGGCCTCAAATCTGTTCCAAATCTGGCCCAAGATAGCTTGTTTTAAAGATAAAAATATTCTGAACACTTCTCTAGAAGGCCACGAACCCATTCGAGGTCATCTTGGGCTCCAAAAATGCAATAATAGCCCAAAATGTTACTATTCCAGTACTGCGCACTGCTCTTTATTTTATTGCCAGAAAATAATCGCTTAGTAGAAAAATCTGAAAATTTGATACAATCAAGTTAAGTGACTCACGTACGTCCTGCAACTGGAATTACTCCAAAACTCATCCAGTTGTTATGTTTTGCTTCAGAGGAAGTTGAAAGTCCAATATAGAAAATATAATTCAAAGTATCAAAATTCTTCCAAAATATTAACCAAAATATACTAAGAATGAGGTTGTCTCTTCCATAGCCGAGTCTGGTTTCTTCTTAGTAAGTGCAGCCTTCAGAGACTCGGGTTCCTCAGACTCGGATCCAGATTCTTCCTCTTCTTCTCTGTCAACTTCTTCTTAAGACGAGGCTTCCACTTCTTCAGACCCAGGGGATGAAGACTGTGGCACCGTAGCCAAGTCCGGATTCTTCGGTTGTGGTTTCTTCTCAGCAACAGGAGTGGGTGCTCCTTTTGGCTCAGGTTCCTCAGACTTGGATTCGGGCTGGGATCCGGATTCTTCCTCTTCTTCTCCGTCTACTTCTTCTTCGGATGAGGCTTCCACTTCTTCCGGAGGCTCATCCTGAGGAGATGTGTGGTTGGGTGCCATTGGAGAGATCCTGAAGGGATTCCACAACCCCATTCAAAATTTCTTAGGCTTGCGAAATTACGGTTTGGGAATTGGGTTTGTGTGCGCGAAGGGAGTTCAACTTTCCTGTGACCAAACTCCTTGTGCCCACCGACCTTCTTATTCTTTTGAAACATGTCTCTTTACTTACCCAAAACTTAACTCTATTAAGTCTCCATTTCTATCAAAATAATTATATTAAAGGTTTGTTTTTCAAGAACTGGCTGAGTTTTCAGATTTTTTTTTTTTTAAAAACAAAATTGAGTTTTCAAATTAGAGCGTAGGAAAGATGAAGGGACAAGAAACAGTTTTCCGGTGTAAGGTGGTTAAAAGGCTGACGGGGTTTTGTACGTCGGGGCATTGCGGTTCTGTGGCAAGGCCTCGACAACTAGAGCAGAAGCTCGACAAATTGTAGATTTGACAAAGATTTCTACAGCGGGTTTGACAACTTTCAAGTGTTGGATGACGGTGGTTTCATCTAGGTTCCATAAATCGGAGCTCATGGGTGTCGCCAATTGATATGCGTTTGTTGGAAATTAACTAGGCCAGCGACGGTCACCTCGGTGGTATCAACAGTCTAATTTGATCAATGAAAAAAACACAAAAAAGAAAAGCTTGTGAATTTAAGATGGGTTCATTGATGTTGACGATCGGACAAAAATACACAAGCAAATCTACCACTTATGGGTTATTGTTGTGGAAATTGTTTGCATGATAATTTGTTGCTCATAGTGAATATATGGGCATAGACCAAAGAGATAGAGGATGAAGAATTATTTTGTTTGTTTTTTAATTTTCAAATGAAGTGAAGGAGTACAGAGGGCTCCTTGATATTTATGGGTTATTTATTTATTTTTTTCAAAACTATTTTATTTTTATTTTTAATGGAATTTGGGTATATTTGTAATGACCCAAACCCAAAATTCATATTTAATTAGTAATTTATTATGAGGAAAGATAATTTTGCCCTTGGAATAATTTATTAACGAAAAGTTGACTTTTTGACCGGAAAGGAATTTGACAATTATACAGACACCGTTGCGTAGAACACGATGAAATGAGTTCACATACACGTAGTGGGCTCGAATCGGAGTTGTAATGAGAGAGATATGGTCAAAAGAAACTCAGTGGCACAATCGTAATTATTTCAAAATAGGATTTTATAAAAATCAGATTTCTCTCTCTCCTCCCGCAAGCTCCCTCTCTCTCCACGACGGCTCCTCTTCCACTCGTCGAAACTCCGGTCACCGACCACGGCCGTGGACGGGGCCGGTACCAAAATGACCTGGGCGTCGTCCTCTTCTAGCCCCAGCCGACTCCAGCCTCCAGCCGCCGCGATTTCGCCGAAAAATGGAGAAGAAGCGGCCGGTGTCGTCCGATCTTCACAGCCGTCGATCTCCCTCCTCCGGCCACCGTTTTTCGTCGAGCTAGGTATGGATTTTGAACCTCTCGAGCTGTTCTAGCTGCCTGTTGGGTAGGAATTAATCGGTTCTCAGTGTAGCTATTGGATTTTTGAATTTGAAAATTCGGCCGATTTTCGGCCTCCGTGTTCGGCCACTTCCGGTCAGTTTTTGGGGTAGGTCCAAGAACAAAAGTGGTTCCAAATATGGTGTTATACCTTGGGTATGAGTTTGGAGCCGTGGTTTTGAGATTTTCTGGCGATGCATAATCGCTTTGGACACCCAACGCTGCCGGCGCGTGTGGCGGCGCATGGGCGAGGGTAGTGCAGCGGCACTGAGTCTGGTTGCGATCCTTAGGTTGTCACGAGCACGTAGGAATTCGCGGATCTCAATTTGGATACCGTTTGAGCCTCGAACG
Organism: Prunus dulcis; assembly: GCF_902201215.1. NCBI lineage: Eukaryota > Viridiplantae > Streptophyta > Magnoliopsida > Rosales > Rosaceae > Prunus > Prunus dulcis. The sequence continues at coordinate 451,968 of NC_047656.1, read as the reverse complement.
GATTTTCCATATTGTGCGTTTTCCGGGTTCAATACTGTTGAGCTGTTGGATCGTACTCAATTTCAGATATGTTATTCTAGATAATTCCATAATCGTGTAGGATTCAACGGATTGTGAATAGGAGTCCCGGATACTCCGAAATCGCGAACCCTAGGGCTAGGGTTTAGAAATTTTGCGATTACACGATCGCGGTCAATCCGACCGTCCAATTCAGACCAGACTAGCAGGACATGATTATGTAAATTTGAGGAACCTATAGGAACTCCCAGATTGACAATTGGATGTCGTGGACCCCACGAGGTTCCGTATTGACCAATATGAAAGTTTATTACTTAGTGAGTATCGGCTCTTTTCAGACAGTTTTAACCATCCGAATTGCTTAAGTGGGCTTAAGAATGACTTTAAAGTTAGTGCACGCACTTTAAGGAGGTCTAGCTAGCTCGGACCACTTTTATTTTATAAGTGATTTTATGCACTTCTAGGAGCCTGGGGCAGACCCGCAGGAGGGACTTTCAGGAGGTCTAGCTAGCTCGGACCAGGAGTGAGTGAACTTTTATTTTATAAGTGATTTTATGCAAATAAATTCCATTATTTGATCTTAAATTAGTTTTATTGATGGCATGTTTTGTTGAAGTTAAATATCTTTATTTATATGTTGCCTAGTTAAAATGCTAAAAAGATATGGAAAGTAGAGATTGAGATTTATATCAGATAAAATGGCAGCAGAGTTCTAGATTTAATAAAAATTCAGTTTTCATCAGATCTTTAGAAATTTTATATCAGAAATTTTATATTTTCTTAAGCCACCTTGGGTACCCAGTTACAGAAACAGGTTGCCTTCAGTATATGTTGCCTTCGGATATGACGATGTCCACGGACATCCAGTTTGCCTTCAGTTTTGTCAGTGCACTTGACATTTGCCTCACGAGTTTCGGGGACGCCGGGACCGTGAGAGCCAGGAATGCGGATCAGGCTGACTACGGTCCCCTGAATCCTGCCAGTTTGCGGCTCGGGTTGACTTTGTGTCACCGAGACTTGCCAGGGGAATTGACGGATATCAGGAATTGACGGAATAAAAGGGGTACACCTAGGTGATAGTTTTAAATTGATTACAGTGTTTTTAAGAGAATTTTATTGATCTTGAATATGATTGGCATATACGTATATAAATATGTAAATGCATTGATTTTAGTACGAATATGATGAAAAGGAAAAATTCAGTTTTTACATAACTGTTTTTTTTACAGTGGGGTTAGTATGTTCTTATGCTATTTTCTAGACCTTTGCTTTTGTCCACTCACATTTTTGAATATTTTGCGCCCTCAGGCTGTAGACGTGCACAGAAATCCACTACCGGGCCATTTTTCCGTCTTCCGCGCCCTTCCTTTGACGTAGAAGTTCTGTTTTGTAAAAGGATTAACTCATCTGTAAACTCTTAGTAATTGCTCTGATATGTTGCCCTAGATTGAGAACTGAACTGTTGGAAGGTATATTTAAGTATACTGGCAGTTGGTTGTATAAATTTACATGCTCGTTTTGACAAGTGTAATTTTGGGATTGAACAAATTACAGGGGAGACTCTGCGAATTTTCGGTAGAAGTCAAGGCTAATTTAAAATTAAGTCTGTGACTAGAAGGGCAAATTGGTCATTTGTGCCCGACATTCGCCAAGTGTCGGACATGCACAGGATCCGACTCGAATTCCAAAGCAGAATTTGGATCGGGTCCTGTCAATATTTAAGTGAGTTTTTTTTATATTATATTTGAAATAAATTATAAAAACTGACATTTATGAATATAGGTTTTTGATTCAATTCTAAACTTGTAGAGCATCCGCAATGGTTACTCAACAGTTCATTTTAGTTCAATTCAATAGTTCAATAGTTCAATTTATTGAATTTTTTTTGGCAGTTATTGAACTGAACTACAGTTTCATTTGCAGTGGTGCCAATTTTTAAATGATTGAATAAAATAAAATGAATAAGTTAATTACAATAAGAATTACACAATTGAAATGGTTTCAAAGAGATATTTAAAGAGAGACTAATTTTGAATGCAAAAAAAATTAAAAACAAAATTTTCTTTTGAAAAATAAAATTTCAACATAAACAATTTTTTTTGTGGGTGTAGGAAGTTCTGGGAGAGTAGTTTTCTACATATGTATTTATAGGTAAAGAACTAGCCATTTGAAAAGGGAATAGCCACTTGTGCTATTGAAAAGTAAAATAAATTAGGAATGGCTAGTATATATAATTAGCTATACTTTTTATAAAAAAATAAAAAAAACGCTATCCTTTCACCAAAAAAAAAAAGTAAAACAAATTAGTAATGGCTAGTATATATATTAACTAGATTTTTTTTTTTAATAGTAAAATATATCAGAAACAGCCAGTTGCTTTGAATTAAAAAAAAAAAAAAAGTAACAGCTAGTTTACACTAATCAAATGTAATGAAAAAATTAAAAAGTAAAAAGTAAAAAGTAATGTTGTCCATATGTCAATAAGAGAGAGGCTGTAGAGTTATTATGGTGGGCCAGCTTATTGAAATGAATTTCATTTTATTTACTTCTGAAATGAATTATTGATTCCTGAAATGAATTATTGATTCCTAAAATGAAATATTGATCTCTAAAATGAACTAAATTTTACCACTTCAAGTTAAAAATTCAATTTTTTGAAATAAAATTCAAATGACCCTTACCATTGCAAATGCTCTTATTGATAAATGTCTCTCGTTTATAGGGAAACCCATGAGATTCATTCTTTCTTTGCAATCCATTTTCCTTGATAGTTGTCTGCTTTGCTTTCAATTAAATATTCTGATTGCAAATCAACTTCAATGCTCAGTTTTGTTTTTTCTTTCTTTTTCTAACGTGTTTGTTTTCTTTTCTTTTTCACGATAATTCATTTATTTATTTTTATTATGAAAATTTGACCCCAATTTTTTGTCAAACGATAGAAATATAATTTATAAAACCGAAAGACTCGATTATAATAGCCACAAAGGCAACCAAAAATTTGAACTTATACCTAAAGAAAAATTTAAGAGAAATGTCACCTTAATTTTTCAAAATCCATGATTTGTCATCTAATTTTCCATCCATTGTTAAGGGTATTTTAAAAATAAAAAAATTGTATATCTTTTAAAAATTAACCATTAAAAATCAAGTCTTTCCTACAAACCATTAAAAAAAAAATTTAAAAATGAAGAAAGAAAGTTGAAAATTGCAATTTTTTTTTTTCCATTCCCCTTCTACCGTCTCTCTCTACCTTCCCTCTTCCTTCCTCCGCCCCCTACCCACTACCTCCTTCCCTTTCCTCTTTTTTTTTTTTTTTTTTTTTTTCCTCCCTCACGACTTGACCACCCCACCCCAACCCCCACCCTCTCCCTCTATTTGACTATGACATATAAAACCATCTTCTACCAATATAATAATATTCTTGTTATAAATCGATTGAATGTGGATGACCACCATTATATTCATTATCTCCACCTTTTATTGTTTTGTAACATATGTTATTAATATAGTAATTAGTAGCCTTTAATATATATTTAGTGGGTTAATTTCTTATGGTTGTAAGCCTATAAATAGATACTTATCAAAGATTAAGCTAAGAAGCTGAGAGAGAAAATTATATTACCTTTCTTTTCTCTTTTCTCTCTACAGTATCCCTTTAGTTTTATAACAATTCTGTGAGTTTGTGTTTTTTATTTTGGGAATTTTTCTCTTTAAGCTTGTTTCAATTTCTAAAGTTTCTGATTTTTTTAAATTCAAAATAATTGTTTATTAAATTAAGGATTTAGAGTTTGGATTATTGATTTGTTGGCAGGGAGAGCACTCTATGCGCTCTTTGTTTATCGCTCAGGTAATTTGGCAGGCAGTCATCAAATAGAGTGAGAGGGTGGGGGTGGGTAGGGGGGCGATGGGGAGGGGGTGGGGGGAGGAAGGGAGAGAGGTCTCTTTTTTTTCCTTGAAAATGAAAAGATTAAAATACCCTTAATAATGGATGGAAAATTGGATGGTGTTAAATTCAGATGACAACTCATGAATTTTAAAAAATTAATCATTTCTCTTAAATTTTTCTTTAAGGTGACAAATTGAAACTTAGATATAAGTTCAGGTGACATTTCTAGAAAACTCCCTTATGATAATTGCCTTGGTTTTAATCATTGTGATTATTTAATGGTGCATGTTGTATGTCGGTTGCATGTACTTACTAGGTTGCTTTAACTCATGATATTATACAAATTTGTGGGAAATAGCTCTAAATGCCACCCTTTTTATAATTTTAATTGAAAATACCACCTCTCCCCGAAAATTTTGGAACTATCACATATAAATATATATTTTGACAGGACCCGCCCCGAATTCCTCGGAACCAAGCTAACAAGACTCGCCCTGGGTTCCTCGGAAACCAGGACGAATCCCGTCTTATTTCCGACATCTTACCGATGCCAGGCCCACATTCTAATAATGGAGACTTCTGTCGAAATTTCAGCGGAGTCTCCTCTGTAATTGGGACAATCCCAAAATTTCAACCTGCATAACAAACACAATATAGTTTCAACCAGCAGCATGCATTCAGCATTCAACAACAATTCAATAGTTTACAACAAAGGCCCCTAGCCGTCAATAATTTCAAACATAAACACATTTTAGCAACACTCACTTAGTCTAAAGGGAAAATGAATATTCATTCAAATAAGCCTCGTTTTCAATAAAGCTTTAAAACCACCGACAAGGTCGGCACCAAACTTAACCAAAAATCAATAGCAGTGAGACTAGATCTAACCGACTATATTAAAGTTCCAGAAATATCTTGGTTTGTAGCTGTACCTGGGTGGGACCCAGATCACCTACGTACTCTTAATAAGGGATCAAGCCACACGTAGTTCTAACAACAACAAAAATCACAATTCCTTAAATATAATAAAATGTTAAAATAATCTTACGTTTGTAACCCGACTCCTAAATTCTTTAATTTAATATTACAGCACAAATCACATCTAAAATTCATAACTCTCGAATCAAACCTTCTACATAAAACCATACATGTAACCACCCGTATAGTGCAAATCCTGCTATCACCCACTAAGAATATATGGAACACATAGTTTCATCCAAAGGCAACCTTTATATTTTTCGAAGGCAACAACATAATCTTTTCCGAAGGCAACCGGTATAATTTTTGAAGGCAACAACATAATTTTTTCCCAAAGCAACCGGGGAATGGGGAAACCAGCCAACCACATGTATAAACAAATCGGGCAGGTGGCTGGGGAAAATCCTAGCCAGACACCTGAAAAGTGATCTCAATATAGGTATAGGCAAATCACAGGCTGGACACCTACAGAGTAATCTCAATGTAGGTACAGGCAATACACTGAGGGCAACCGGGGAATGAGGGAAAACTGATCAACCACCTGTATAGACAATCGGGCAGGTGGAGGGGGAAAATCCTGGCTCGACACCCACATAGGCAGGTACATGCAATACATTGGTCGGACACCTATAGAGTAATCCCCATGTAGGTACAGGCAATTTTCACTGGCCGGACACCTACATAAGCGGGTACAGGCAATATCCACTGGTGATGTTTTGCTCGTAACTTCTTCGTTACAACTCCAATTCGAGCCCACTACGTGTCTACGGACTCATCTCAGTACGATCTCCTTAAAATTACCAGTCATTTTCCCAAAATCTCTATGGATTAGAAAATGACCAAAATACCCCTACCCCAAGGGTAAATTCGTAATTTCATATTTAATTAAATTAAATCATTTAAATAGGGAATTTAATTGGAGTCGGGGTGTTACATATTTATTGTCCACTTATTGCACACATATCACTTTTGTTGTTGAAGTTCTCTCTTAGCTCTCTCTTGGCTCCGTCTCTCACTTTCTGTTCACTCTCTAGTCTCTCGTCGCTCAGCTCTCACTTTGTTGTTGCTCAGCTCTCACTCTCTCTTATCTCTTCCTCTCCCAGCGGAATCTGTTCATCGAAGCTCAACTTCATCGTTCACCTCTAATAGGTACTGTTCATCGTCATTTTCTTACAGTTTAAGGGTTTCTCTGAAGATGGTTTAGGGTTTATGGGTTTCTATGAAATTGGCTTTGGGGTTTGTTTGAAATTGGTTTAGGGTTTAGGGGTTTCTCTGAAATAGGTTTAGGGTTTAGTGGTTTCTACGAAATTGGTTAAGAGGTTTCACTGAAATTGGTTTCGGGGTTTCTCTGAAATTGTCTTGTTATGATGATTCCTCGTTTGAAACAGTGAATGGTTTGTTCTTTGTGAATTGATGCTTGCATTGCTGTTGCTATTAATGTCATATTGCTATTTTTTTGCTGGTGTATTACTAATTTAGTGATGTTGTATTGGCATTTTAGTGCTGTTGTATTTATAGTTTATTATGGTTTTTGTAGCAGTTATTAATTGGTACCTGGTGGCTTACTGTGGGTCTTTATGACCATTGCAATTGTAGCTCAGCTCTCTCTCTCTCTCTCTCTCTCTCTCTCTCTCACACACACACACACAGTTGTATCCCTTTCGAGCAGCTCTCTCTCACTAGCGCTCTCTGTTTTGAATTGGGAAACCCCCTATTGACCCCATCTTCTAGTTATGTCTTTTGACTAATGTAAGGTTGCAGCTGCTTGCAACCTTGAAGCTCTACTCCATTGCCGACTTCCAATAGGTAGTCTTGATGGTCATTTTCTTAATCTCTGTGGGATTATGTGAAATTGGTTTTATTTTGATTGCTTGGGTTTCTATGAAATTAAATTGCTTTGAGTAATGTTTTTTGAATCTTCATGCTTATCCATCTGGGTTTTTACCAAATTCATTTAGATTGCTCTGGATATGTGAATTTTGAAACTTGGGATTTTCCATTTGATGTAGTAGATCTGTATAGTCTGATTGTGATGAGTCCTTGTTCAATGCTGTGTTATTGTTGTTTTATTGTGTTATGTTGCTATTGTATTGTGGTCGTATTGCAATGATTTGGTCGTGACTTCAAATGTTTTAATGAAATGTTGTTTTGTCATGGTCAGAAATGGAGACAATTGTTATTCTGGAAGATAAAAAGAAATATGTTGTCCAACAATTCACAAAATTTGAAGAATATAACCATGAATGGTTAAATGTTTCAACAACGGCTTCAAGATGTTTTGAGATTATGCTTCAATCATCTCACCGGACTACAATTGGAGTGAAATTGATGTAGCTGGTGTTTGGCAGGTGCTGAATATGGGTGGAGAGGGAATGGCTCATCATAGCCTCATGCATGTAGTGAGGATGAAGGCCAAAGACATGGATCTTTTGATGGACCTCTAATAATTTGCATTTGTCAAGGTTTGTGTTGCTGGGTGAGGGTAAGTGCTGGTTCGCTTCATATTTTGGTGGGTGGCAATTTATATTGAATATCAAAATTGAAGGTAGTATGAAATGGATGTCTGGGTATTGTACGTGTATTGACCTAATATTGCCACCCTTGTGTTCTTATATCGCTACTTGTTTGTCAGTATATTGTATTTATATTGACCTAATATTGCCACCTTATTGTATGT